>NW_018164859.1:427961-445168 GCF_001263595.1 Phalaenopsis equestris
AAGACAAAAGCCCCTCCAAGCAGCCCCATCCCAGCCAAAACCCTAACAGAACACAGCAACCAGCCGCCACCATCTTCGATATAAATATATATATATATAAATTGAAAATTTTAATTCTTATTTTCTTCAGGATCAAGTTTTGACTCTTTTGCAAAGTAATGAAATATAAGTGAAAATATAATCATAGACATTGTTATACTATTGCATATAAGCAGTTTTTGGATCAGTAACATCCACCATATTTTAAAAATATTTTTAAACTTAAGCGTATACTATCTTAAACCTAAGTATTGTCAGTCTTTAAAAATATATTTTGTTAATAGTTGTCTTTTCTGAGTGACACATTTTAGCTTTCCTGCATCTTTAGGATAGGACCAGGGATGGTGACCCCATAAAATCACACCCCAGCCTTAGACACATTTTTCAAACACATAAATGTATGTAATTAGAACACCTTGCTTTATATTCTTATTTAAAATAGGGTATGATGTAGTAGGCTTTTCATATGTTTGTTAATTGTTTGATGGTTTGTGCGTAAATAGGAATTCTGTGTATTTCCCTTTGCTTGTTAACTGGTGTGAGAGTTGTGCAGTAGTATATTCAAGGCAGTCTTCTTATGTGGAGTTATGTGTAATAGGGATGAACATTAAAATTTAATCTAAGCCCCTTTCTATAAGTGTTACTTAGGTTTCCTCCTACAAGGCATAGCTTGTTATATGCTTACATGATATAACCCATGTTAATAAAAAGACTGCAAGTTGAGCCTTTTTTAATTATTTTGACTATACTTTTCTTAGAGTCCACAGATCAGAGTCTATATCAGAAGTAAGATACAAAAATGTGTTTCCAGGGTGCCTGAGGTACAAAATCATGTGGTAAGGAGTAAGAGTAGTATGCTTTTAACTCATACCATAGTTCTGAGTCCATAGTATTGTATAAGTATTAGGATCAAGTATGTATTTGTGGAGCCTGACTGTGATTTTTTCGTTCTTAGATATCTTGCCAATCGATCAACCCTACCCTATTATTTATTTTATTGTTATGTTTATTTTCTTGTGCTGAGTATTTAAATTCTTACTTTCCTTTGATTATGGATTGTTTGGGATTTTATGTTTGCACTTAGACTGCATAGGACAAAATCATTTCTACAAAATCCTAATAACAAAAGGTTTATCTTAATTAAAATTTAGGATTAAAAATGAATCATTTTTAAAATGAAAAGTTTACTTTATTATTTAAATTTCTTGCTTGGAATTTTTTCAGGGTTTAAAATGATTTTGCATCCATGTATATATTCCAAGTCATATTAATATACCACATATTAATGATTTTCATAGATCATTACATCGTACTTGCAAAACCTGAAGAGAAGTGATCTTTCCCATCCAACTCACTGGACAAATATATGTTTGCATGCTTAGGAGGTTGTCTAAAGCAACTAGAATGTTAAAGGCTTGTTGATGAACAGAAGATGCAAGTCCCTTATTGGATGGTTTGGTTTTGTAGCCAGGCCATATTTTCTTTTCCATTTGATAGGCTTCCGTGTCACATTCTTGGTAGGTATAATCCCCATTTTTATTAGTTGTATCTGAGTACAGCCTCAGAGAATTAGATGCTTCCTTCTCTTGAATTTAGGGCCACCAAAACTTCTTGGATGCCGCAACATATGGATTGCTGACAAAGGATCTCGGGTTCTGTTAGTTTGATTACCTCTATGATCAGGTACACATAGACTCTTAATAGCTTGGGATGATGGATCCATAAAATCTTGACTCGACAATCTTTACCTACTTAGGATTTCCTTGTCCATTTATTGATATACCTCATTTGAGCCCATTTCATTTTTCTTACACATCATTGAGATTATTTCATATGCCTCATTTGATGATTGGTTGACACTTGTTTGAGATACATTGATAGATCTAAAATATTAGAATGATCCTATTTGATGGCCATTTTAGTCCTTGATATTCCTATTCATTAGTTATCACAAAATATAAGCAATTCCTTTAATCAAGAAAATTCTTGACTATCCTCCAAGATATAATTAACAATGAGACACATTATTTTGAGGTTTTATCTTGACCCCAAAATGAAAATAAAATACTTGGTTCCCCAAATATATGCAAGTAATTTCAATAGTATCTTGATCAAGGATATGATTTGAAAGTGTTTTGACCTTATCTTTATTTGGCCATACATTTTTTATTTATAACTCAAAGGTTATCTTATATAAATTCTCTCCTTTTTTTTACTTTTCTATCTAAATTTGTTAAATTTTCTCCCTTCTATGTTTCTCTTCTTTTTTGTATTATTTTAAATGATCCAAGAAGAGCCATTACTAAAAAAAAGTAAATTATAAAATAAAATTAGACAAGCTAGAGATTTTGAGTTAAAAAGAACCCAAAACAATTTCTTAGTAGCAAGAATTACCCAATTAAATTTTCATAAGTTATGAAGTTGATTGGCTAAGCCGTTTGATATTGAAGTAGCTTGTTTGCAAATTATACAAGGGTTCATAGAATTGCTTAAGATCTATAGCTTGCTTTTGGTTTTTATAACATAAAGAAATTCCATAAAAAAAATTAATTAAATTTAACAATTAAAGAACTTGATTTTATATACTACCAACATATGCACATGCATTATGAATCATCCACCATTCTTAGTGATAAAGACTTCAAGTGCTCTTTTTTCATTATCTCCTTAGTCTTAACGACAATTTGAAGTGGACTTTGACTTGAAATTGAATGGTAAATAATTTTTTTTAAGGGCTTTATAATGTGTCATTAAGAGTGTAAAAGTTTAAAATGGAATCACAAAAGAGTGATTACAATATATTTTAAGTAATGGAAGTATGCAACGGTTTGAAGGATGTTAATCTCCAATGCTTCTAATTTAGTGATTAGCATTCACAAAAAAATGTGAAATAGTAAGGGTTAAATCTATTAAAAATGTTAATTAAATATGTTTGGTCTAACTTTTGTGTATTGTATACATTATTAGGTTTTTTCTAAGTGGTGTAAAAATGTTCAAGCAAAACTCAATCTACTAAAGCCAAACCTTGGCTAAGAGCATCCTTGGATGATTTGGTAGGGTTTCAAGTTGAAATATGATAAGAAATTATTATGAAAGTACTAAAAAAATAAGTAAGAATATTTAAAACTTTTATAAAAAGTAGTTTTCAATTTTAACATTAATTTTTTTACTGCTCATCAAGGTACTAGGAATGGGAAAGTCATAAACCTCATCCCATGGTTGAAGTGGGCCACCAAGATTTCCTCTCAACAGTAAGAATCTATTTCCTTTTAAGATAATCATTACTCCTTCCCTTCATTCAACAAAAAAGTATTTCTAAAAATATATTAATATAAAAAAGCTTAAAATAAACTTAGAGGAGAAAGGAGTTGGGGCTAGCTATATGAATAAATGTGAAGGAAAGTTGATACGCCTAAAAAATTACCTACTTTTTACTTATTTTTTCATATTTATTTTATGCTCATTTATAATGATATTACACTTTAAAGGAATTTATTTTGCATATTTTTGGCTTCAGCTATAAGAAATGGACTTTTGGAGAAAAGGAAATAAAAATGGTGCAATTTGAAGTAAGAACGAACAAGAAAGAAAATATTGACCTGACACATTTCGATATGTCTTTCTTTGCTTATTCTCCTTTACATTTCTCACATATTTTTGAATGAAATTACACTTTAATGAAAGATTGTTTTTATGATTATCTTGTTATGATTATCTTGTAGATATATCAGTTAGGAGCGAAACACAACTAAAATAAGGCGAAATGGAGCATAAATGCTAGAGCTACTGCAGAGTAGTGCAAGAGGCACCATAACTGGCATCTGAGGAACCATAATCAAGAGAACAGGCTTCAGAGGTGCCAGAATGGTACTAGAAGAACCAAAATCTACAGAACTGACACCAGAGGCACCAAAAATTGGCATCAGAGACACTTATGGACATATTTTTAGTAGTTTTAACTATTTAGAGATGTTTTAGAAGGATTTAAATGAATCAAATGCCCCATGGAGTGGTTAAATGAATCTAGAAACTTAGGAAAGGCTCTTGAATGAAGAGATATGTCTCTTAGATGAAGAGATTTGTCTCTTGGAATGAAAAGATGCATCGTTTGGGAAAAAGAAGGAATTTTTTGCCTCTTTAAAATAAAGGGGTCGGTGCCTCTCATCATATGTGTGTGTATGAGGGTAAAATCAATAGAAATGTTTAGAGATCTTAGAATAGGAGTACAAATTTAGATTTATACCTTTTCTAGAGATATTTGAGAGGGGATTTTGAGAGAATCTGTAAGGAATTGTAATTTTCTAGAAATATTTGAGAGGGGATTTTGAGAGAATTTGTAAGGAATTGTACGAGCATTGCATGAATTGGCAGAAGACATTGTGGGAGAGGAAGGCATTGTGGGAGAGAACTTTATCTTTCTTTCAAAGGGAGAAAGCTAAGTAATGTGTTCTTCATTATCTTATGATTTTGTAAATACTTATCTAGTTGATTTGATTTATTGTAATGAAGTTTTTCATTGTGTTTTCTTTGTGCTTTGTGAGTATTTTTTCTTACTCTTTCTTCTTGTTTGGAAATAGTGACATGAGAAGATTATATTGTTGTTTTCATTTTACTTTTCTTTTGCAATGAGTAGGATTTATGTGTAGGATTTTGGGATGCATGTTAGTGTGCAATTTAATTATAAATGTGATAATTTTTACTTGAACGTCATTTACATTGCAATTTAGACCTATTGTAAAGCTAAAATTTATTGAGAAACATAAGATCCGAAAGGGCTATGCTTTATAAAATAAAGTAAGAATCACATTTAATTTCATGGACGAGAATGTAGCCCATGGGGTTGAGTGCAAATAAATAACGAAACATACTTTGATGGGTGTAGAATTGGAGATTTTTAGGTGACATACTAAAATTATCAATTTAGTCCAGTTTCTTGGAATCTAAAGTGAAATTGTTAGCCCTCAGGCGAGGGAGAAGTTGGAGCACTGGAGTTGAAGCCAGTATCCTCTCAACCAAACCACAGATTTAGGGACCAAACTCTGGATTAGTCAATGTTCTTTATGCACTCTCAGAGGGTAAAGAATATGATTGCTCCTATTTGACACATGCAATATTTAAAGTATCTCATTCCTATACATTATATAATTCACTACATAAGAATAGTTGATTTAAAATCTCAAAATTCTCCAAACCAATTCATCCAAAAAAGGTTGTCTTTAAAATTAATATATTCATTTCGGAGTAGTTGTTGGTTGTTTTAAAGATAAGATTTACATTTAGGAGTACTTGTTAGAAAAACCACTTAAATTGACCTTCCAAACTAAGGACAGACAGTGGTAGACTAGATTTACTTAAAGGGATTTCTTACTTCGCTTCTCTGTGGGATCGAAACTAGGGTTTTTAAAAAAATCCCTATATTACTTGAAGCGATACTTGCATTTGCGTATAACCACTAGTGGGTGAACTATTTTTTATATTTTATAACATTTCATAATTACTAAATAATTTTAGGACGGTTCATGTTTTTGGCACTATTATTGGGGAATTAAATTCACATAAAACATGCTGAAAAACAGTACACACTAGGGGCGCATCAATTTTTTGGCACCGTTGTCGGGGAAGCTTCGATGAGAACTTTCGGAGAATTTTAATTAAATCTGTAGGACCAAGATTTTGAATTTATTGTATTATTATATAGTGTGTTTATTTTAAATAAAATCCAAAATCCAAAACTATTTTTAATATCTATCATATTAGTTAAGTCTTTAGATTTGTATGCGTAGTTCAGGAGTTGCAGACCTTGAACTTTACGTGTCAGATTTGGAGAGAACTTTTGCGAGGATGAAGAATCAGAAAACACTCCATGAATTTAATGTATAAATGACATATCAATGGTATAATGAATATTCATATTTGGATTATAATGTTAGTAGCTTTGAAAGAGTAAAAGAGAGTGGCAAATTTTTAAGAAGATATGCTTACTATTTTAATTTCTCGAGTTGAAGATATTGAGAGGAAGTTAGATCAATACATAAAAAATTATCCTCAAAGACCTCCAGTAATTAAGGAAAAATCATTTGGACAATTGATTGTGCCTAACTATTTTGAAAATAACCATGAGATATACAATCCTTATTCCGACTATTACAACTCAGGTTGGGAAAATCATTTCAATTTTAACTGGAATAATAGTTTTGGAAGAGAAAACCAATTTTGGGACGATAATCAATTTAATCAGACATGTAATTGGAATAATCAGGGTGATTTTAACGATAAACTCTCTTTTTCACATAATTTTAACATCTACCAACATAATGAGGAGAAGGAATTGTTGTTAGAAGAGGTTATTAATCAATTAACGAGTAAGTTGGAAAGTCAAAAGAGTGATATTGAGATAAACCCTTTAGAGTAGATTATTAATGTAATTAACAGTTACCCCGCAAAAATTTTCTTATTGATCTTGAGATAAACCCTAAAAAGATGAATGATGAGAAATTTAAAATTATCAAACTTATATTTAGAAGAGAATTCGAGGATATGTTTCTAAAACTTTGAGTTGAGAGATGAGGATAAGGAGATTGAAAGACCAATGGAAAATGTCCCTAAGGAATTAGAAAACCCTATTTCCTCAAATAAGATAAATATAAAAATACCAACTCACCATTTACTCATCATCAATGGGAAAAATTGAAAGAAAATCTTGAACATAAGAGTAGCCTAGAAGCATTTGATCTAGAATCTGAATTATTTAGAGAGAATCTGATCCATAATTTGGGAGATCTTGAAGTATCATATAAGGATCCATTTCTTATAAATTTTATGGATAATATTAATACAGAAATTGAAAAAATCATTAAAAGAATATTTGAACTTGAAAGAAACATGAGGAATAATGATATGGGTCAATTTAAAAAAGAAGAGCTGAAAGAAAAATTAAAATTTGAGGATTTTGTAGGAATCCCTGGATTTGAAAAAGAATGGGTGATTGATGAAGGACTACTTAAATGGAATCCAGGAGGAATCATTTGTCAGTTTGGTGATGTTAAACCAAGCACTTTATGGGAGGTAACCCATAGTTATCAGTGTGGTTTGATTCAGTGTGCTTGAGAGTTATGATTGTTAGTGTTGTATTGTGTTTATTTTAGTGTGAATTGATTAGTTTAATTGATGATTGGTGAATGTTTGGATTGTTAGTGGTTTGATTTAACTTTTGTGTATCATGAGGGAGGTGATTCCTTAACTTCTTATTATGACTTGACTCATATATTCTCTTGTAGTAGTTAGTAAGTTCACTACGACTCGGGTCTCACCTATATTTTAGTTTTACAAGAGACATCATGAATTTTAACAATGAAAGTTTCATCTCAATTTTTTTAGTTCCTTTCTCTAACTTTTTTTTCATTTGGTAGGAGTCATGAACCAATTTGATGAGTAACATTTGGATGAATTTACACTACCCTTATAACGGTTAGAGGAGCTTAATTAAGAGGATGAGGTGATGTCTGAGATTGGTTCTTGGGAGCCAATATATCAGAGATAATCTTATCTTTTGGATTATTCTCTATAAAATCAT
Source organism: Phalaenopsis equestris (assembly GCF_001263595.1). NCBI lineage: Eukaryota > Viridiplantae > Streptophyta > Magnoliopsida > Asparagales > Orchidaceae > Phalaenopsis > Phalaenopsis equestris. Next base: position 435,574 of record NW_018164859.1, read on the forward strand.
TTAAAAAGTATCCAGTATATCTATGTAGTGATTCCGTTAGAAATTGAAAGCAAGTTAGTGAGACGCGATGACTTAAAGGAAGAATTAACCTCATTTAGCATGTGTGTTGTGTTTGTGTTTTATGATTATTTTTTTGTTACAACTTTATATAGGACTTGAAGAACAATTTTATATTCCTATGTTGATACTTGTTATGCTAGTTAAACCTTTATTTAATCGGTTTCATTCTTTCATGTTTAGTTTAGATTTGCTTTCTACTACATGATTTCTATCCTAATTAATAATTGTAGATGTTGTTGATAGGCATGTGTGGTAGATCAAATTTTTGAACTATTTTTCTTCCTGCTTATTTTTTTTGTACTAAATGCTATACATGTTAAAAATAAAGTTTGGGAGTAGGAAGAAAAATACATTTTTAAGTGAGCATACTTCCTTTTAGTTTAATATTATTGCATTCATGTTTTAGGGTAGAATTACTTTCTTCTGCAGTCATTCTATTATGGTTATGCATGTATGTGAATTTGATAGGTTTTTATGGTAGATTTAGCTTTTACTTGTTCTTCTTGCTACATTTTATGGAGTTAAGTGCAAAATATTAAAAAATTCAAAGTTTGGAGGGAGAAATTTTTAATGCTTAACTTCATTTGTCCTCAGTAGCCTGTATTTAATTTGATATCACTTTTAAAATGAATTGTGGTATGTGCTGTTACCTTTAGGTTACTGTAATTTTGATTTTAGGAATGTTAGAAAAATAACCTAGCTGAAATCCTTTGTGAAGAAACTATTCTTGAGTTAAGATATTTTGTAGGAAACTTTAGGAAATGATTTTTTTATTTATGGTAGAAAATAGTTGAATATTTGAAAAGCTAAGATTCTTAGATTTATAATTATTGAGAATTGAGCTTCTATTGAAACCTTTTCATACTAATACTTACACTTTTAAAAAGTGAGGGAAAGTTTTGAGTTTTGGATTTTAGAAAGAGGATAGTGAAATTCAAAACTATTAAAGGTCTATCCAGATATAGTAATTCTCACATAAAAAGATAAAAAAAGAGTCGGGATTAAAAAGATCCTGAAAAAAAATAAAAAAAATAAAAAAAATAAAAAAATGGAGAAAAAAAGGAAAAGAAAAAGAAAAGTAAAAAGAAAATATGTGAGGTGAAGCTTGAGGAGAAGCCTTGAAGCTTGAGGAGAAGCCTAGCCTGATCAAAAATTGGTTTCACTCAAATCTTTTTAAAAGAAAAGACTTGAAACAATCCTAAACTTATTCTTATTTCAAAAAATTATTGGTTAAATTGGTATAGATGAGGTGCTTAAATTCTATTTTTAAACCTTATATGAATCTTTAGCTTGAGAATTTTCAATAACTTTTGAAGTAAATAGAAAATCAAAATTCCTAAGTTGAATATAAGATATTCTTACACTCTCGTCCTAGGTTGATTTGCTAGAATTTCTCTTAAGTTACACTATAACATTCCTGAGACAAAATTATAAGAAACTCTACTGAAACCCATGACCTCAAATAAAAAAAATTAGTCTTTAAAGTTATAGGGTTACTTGAGGACAAATAACATTTAAGTTTGGGAGATTTTGACACGCCTATAATTTACCTACTTTTTCATATATATTTTATGCTCATTTTTAATTATATTACACTTTAAAGGAAGGTATTTTGCATATTTTTGGCTTCAAGTACAAGAAATGGACTTTTGAAGGAAAAGAAACAAAAATTATGCAATTTGGAGTAAAAACGAGCAAGAAAGAAAATTCTGACCTCGCACACTTTGATATGTCTTTCTATGCTTAATCTCATTTATATATCTCACATGTTTTTGAATGAAATTACACTTTAAAGAAAGGTTGTTTTCAAGCTTATCTTGTAGGTGTCTACGTTAGGAGCAAAACACAACTGAAACGGGGCGAAACGGTAAAGCTGTTGCAGGGTGCTGTCAAAGGTGCCAGAACTGGCATCTGAGGCACTAGAACCTAGAGAATAGATGCCAAAGGTTCCAGAAATTCCAAAATCTAGAGAACTGGTGCCAGAGGTGCAAGAAACCGGCGCTGAAGGCGCTAGAAATCGATGTCAGAGGCGTCAGAGATGGTTATGGACCGATTTTTTGTAGTTTTTAACTATTTTGAGATGTTCTAGAAGGCTCTAAGTAAATCGAATGCCCCATGGAGTGGTTAAATGAATGTAGACACTTGGGAAAGGCTCTTGAATGAAGAGATATGTCTCTTGGATGAAGAAATTTGTTTCTTGGAATGAAGAAATGTGTCTTTTGGGAAAAAGAAGGAATTTTGTGTCTCTTTAATGTGTATGAGGGGAAAATTGAGAGGAATGTTTAGGCATCTTAGAATAGGAGGAGTAGAAATATAGTTTTCTACCTTTTCTGTAGAGATTGGAGAGGGGATTTTGAAAGAACTTGTAAGGAATTGTTTAAGAATTGCATGGATTAGCGGGAGACTTTGTGGGAGAGATCTTTATATTTCTTTCAAAGGGAAAAAACTAAGTATTGAGTTCTTCATTATCTTATGATTTTGTAAACACTTATCTATTGGATTTGCTTTGATATAATAAAATTTTTTGTTGTGTTTTCTTCATGCTTTGTGAGTAGTTTTTCTTGCTCTTTCTTCTTGTTTGGAGTGGCATGAGAAGATTATGTCGTTGATTTCATTTTACTTTTCTTTTGCAATGAGTAGAATTTAAGTGTAGGATTTTGGTATGCATGTTAGTATGTAATTTAATTATAAATGTAATGGTATTTACTTGAACTTCATTTACATTGCAATTTAGGCCTGTTGTAATGTTAAAATTTGTTGAGAAACATATGATTTGAAAGGGTTATGATTTATACAAGAAAATAAGAATCACCTTTAATTTCATGGATGAGAATGTAGTCCGTGGGGTTGAGTGCAAATAAATAGCGAAATATACTTTGATAGGCGTAGAAATGGAGATTTTCGGGTGACAGACTAAAATCACCAATTTGGTCAAATTGCTTGGAAACTAAAAAGAGATTGTTAGCCCTCAAGCGAGGGAGAAGTGGGAGCTCTAGAGTGGCAACCAGTATCCTCTGAACCTAAACACGAATTTAGGGACCAAACTCTGGATTTGTTAATGTTTATTATTCACTTTCAGAGGGTAAAGAATTAGATTGCTCCTATTTGGCACATGCAATATTTAATGTATCTTATTCTTATACATTATCCAATTCACTACATAAGAACAGTAGTTTTTAACATCTTAAAATTTTCCAAACCAATTCATCCAGAAAGGGTTATCTTTAAAATTAATAATTTTCTTTAGGAGTAGTTGTTGGTTGTTTTAAACATAAGATTTACATTTAGGAGTACCTGTTAGAAAAACCACTTAAATCGACCTTCCAAACCAAGGATTGATAGTAGTAGACTAGAATTACCTTAAGAGGTTTCTTACCTCGCTTCTCTATTGGATCGATACTGAGGTTTTTAAAGAAAACCCTATATTACCTGAAGCGATGCATGAACTTGCGTAAAACCACTAGTGTGTGAACTATTTTATATATTTTATAACATTTTATAATTACTGCGTACTTTTGGGATGGTTTGAGTTTTTGGCACTGTTACCGGAAAATTAAAATGACATAAAATATGCAGAAAAACAACAAACACTTGGGGCGCCTCAAAAGTTAAACATTTTTTGGCCAAAAGTGTAACAACGATTTTCAAGAGGGAATGATAATCATAATGAAATTTGGTTATTCTTTTCAGCCACTAATTCCATTTGATTTTTTCTTGATATTCTATTGAAAATTCATATTTTAAATCTCATATTTTCAAATTACACTAATGCATACAAACTATAATTTACTCCACAATTTTTTTTGTATTAACCATACAACATACAAAAATGCAAATGCTAATAAAAGTCGTCAATTGGCCTCATAGCTTTTGTACTTGTTTGAGAGCAACTTTCTTCTTACATTCTCATTTCATTTTTTATCATGCACACCGTCATCAATTTTTTTTTCTTTTCATTTGGACTACTACATTTTTCTCCTTTACCATGACCACCTATTTTGCTATCTTCATCACGGTCTTATCTATTTACAATTTCATTTCTCCTCCATTACAACTTTCATCATGGCTAACTATGATGCTTCCTTTTGCACAAACTTAGTATAAACACCTTTTCCAATGCTCTAATGCTAGTTAGTCTTTAATCTTTTATTTCATTCCAATGAGTATATTCTTGATTTTACTAAGACTTCACTCCATCACTTGAATCAAGAAGCAAATCACTCTATATAATAATAATAAAAAAAGACAATGACATAAAAATGTATTCTGTTATCACTCTAAAACACTTATAAAAAACGATTTTAGAGTGATGGGAGAAGAGTAACACCTTATTTATATGCTTGCATCAAATAATTTAAATTACATTTTCATTGCACTAATTTTATGATTTATTTTGATATTAAAATTATAATACAAATTTATGCATTCAGTGCGTCCAGACGGACTGGTTGATGAAATAGTTAAACCAATTGTTTTCCAAATTTGATTCAGCCACAATGTAATTAAATTTTTTTTTGAAGCAGTAATCTAATTAAAATTTAATCTAAAAGGAAAAAAAAGCAAAGCTTGCCTTCATAATTTAAGTATGATCATTTGGATTTATATTTTTGGTCGAAGAAAGAATGCAGTCCTCTATAGATAGAAGCACTTATCAAACTTCTTGTTTGAGTCATGTAATCTAAGAAATTTATATAAATCTAAAACATTTCATACCCAAGGAAACTTTTATCCTCTAATAAATAGTAGTGTAGAAATCTTATGCACAGAGTATGATCTGAATATCCATGATGATTAAATTTACTCATCAACTTCACACCAAAGACTTTATTGACGGTTGTATGAACTAAAATGTCACATTTTAATGAGAACATTATCCTAGGTGAAAACATTACAAAAAAATCCATTTTTTCTTCAGAACTCTTGGCCATGTTACTTGCCATGCCTTTTTCCCTTTTTTTAATTCAATTTTTCGTTATTGTGGAGGAATGAATGAGCTCCACTGACATCATATTTGTCGGCAACCTCTCAATGCCTCTTTTTACGTATCCACTAAACTGTCAAACGTTTCTTTAAAGAGCAAAGTGAAATCCTCTTTTTCAGCATTTGGCTTTATTTTAGGACAGCTGTGGTGAAGCTTCTAACAAGACAGGAAACACGCTTTATTTTAGGATACAAACAATACTCTACAGCTGTGGTGAAGCTTCTAACAAGACAGGAAACACGAGGGTGATGCAAAACAGCTTAAAAAGATAAAAGCATTATTGGCTTTATTAAAGTTGTTTGTGAATGATTTTTTTTAATCTAAAATATACATTATAGACTTATTTTGTGACATGAAGGCAAAATTCACGATTTTGACAATGATGTGTGAAGTATGGAAGATATTCATACATAGCATTTAATTACTATCTATGTGCATATCTAACACAACTTCAATTCACATGCATGCCACTTTTTTTTAACATATGTCACTTGACTTTAACTTCCCGGCATGAAATGTGAATTTAACATTTAAAAGTTAGAATAGTGCTTTCTTGATGTGATATGAAAATTTTGGGATGTATATATGTAAGAAGTTTAGATTTCAGCTTTGTATACATGCAGGAAATGGGAAGTATGTCTGTAAATGCCCTACCTTCCACTTGAAGTGTTTGTCAGTCTATCATCCACATTTGTCCATAGAAGGGATTCTTTAACTACAAAATAAAAAAAAACACTATTAAATAAATTACTAAGATTTGAACTTGGGCTCAATTGAAGATGATGATCATGATATAAACGTATTATTGATCATTAAATACTATTGATCCTTAAAAGATGGCATAACTCGATAGACAGGATGAGCTTCATATCTAATAAAGTATTATAGACCTATGATTAATATTATAGTATAATAATTAAGGTTCCATAAAACTATCAAGGCCAACAAATTAACTTTTAATTCCTGGACATAAATAGAAAATGATTTGAAAGAATAGTCCATTATGTATTTTTAAAGGAAAAAAAAGGGGAAAACAATAATTTCAAAGCATTTAATTCATCTCCAGCATTTTGTTTATAAGAAGAGCTAGTGCCCACAAACAACTACAAATAATGGGAATACCAAAGCCTATTACTGTATTTTCATGATAATTAATTCCAAAGTGTGTACTCCATGAATTCCATTTTTGAATAACTAATTTTGAATGCGTTTGTTTACCAACCTATATCATATAAGAAGCAGTGGAACAAATAGCGCTAGGGTGTCTCCACTCTTCATCCTAATGTTTTTTAATAGCGACAAAAGTATACAACATATGTTACTCCTCCAATTTCTGCTAAGGAACTCTGTTCCTTTATGCTATACAACAAGTTCTCAATTATATATGCTTTATATTTCTAAACTATGAATAGAAAAGAATATATTAAGATATCTAAGCTTCTTTCTTCTTATTATTTCTATATTCTCTGTATTTCTAATTCCAACTTGGTATCAGAGCTTTTGCTTCAAAAAAACTCTTTAAGTTCCTTCTGTTCTATATCCATAGCCACAATTTATTCATGGCAGAGTAAGGCACATTTGTTGCAGTAAATCCTTGGTAAGGAAGTGAATCCCTCATGAAAATGAATGATACTCTCAATCCACCAAAACTCAAATTCCTGTTAATTAATATCATGAATGTTGTTCTCACATAATTAATTGCTTAGAAGTATCGAATCTGGAGATCTGAAATCGTAAAGTTGTTTGGGGCTTATTGTTTTGTAGGGTACCTCGATGGATCTATTGCTTGTCCAACAACTACAATGATGATGATGGTTGTCCAACACCCAATCCGTATAACCATATATGGATCTTAATAGATCAGAACTTGACATCTGCACACTATGCGACCATATCATCTTCTATTTTTCCTCATGAGCTGTACTAGGAGTCATATGTAGAAATATAATCCACATTTGTTTGCTAAATGCAATCAATAAATAGAGCTAGTATCAATCAGCTCAAAAATAAGCTTCACAATATTTTCCCGAAAAATTTATCCATGAACTACAATCTATGGAAAACAAAGTGTGGAATTACGCTCATTATTATTTACTTTAATTCTATTTAGTACTTGCTATATTTAGTCATAGTATAAAAAGAGTAATTCCTTAATTATAGGTATTTATGTTTATTCCATAATTATAGGAAATACTTAATTGTAGGAAGATTTCTTTCCTCGTTTTATCTCTTGTACACGCCTATTTATAGGTGAATTATCTATGTATTCAGTGAGAAAAAAATTATTCAAAATTCTAATGGTATCAGAGCCATCAAAGAGAAGCCTCTCCCGCTCGGCTCGATCACGGCCCTTCTCTCCCGCGATCCTCCTTGACTGAGCGCTGCCCTAGTTGTCGTCCGCATCCGAGCGCTGCTCCTACCGGCTTCGAGATCGTTGGCGTCCGCTTCCACGTCCGCGTCCGCTTCCGTGCTCGTCTCCCGCGATCTCCCGCATCGCGCATCTCCCGCGATCATCGACCCGAGCACAGCTGTTTCCATCCGCGCTTCTTCTGCGATCGTGCTTCTCCCCCGATCTCCCACACCGCGCGTCTCCTGCGATCACCGACCCGAGCACAGCTGTTCCCGCGATCTGTCGTTGACTCTTCTCCCGCACTGACTCTTCTTCCACATTCCTGCCGTGCTCAATGACTAAGTACGACCATGCCTGTAACTCCTCCTCCACTAGTGATGTCACTTCTAGCCACCCCTCTGCGGCTAGGTCTCCATTGCCTAGCAAATCAGACAGTAATTCTATCCTCATCACCAGCCACAAACTCACCGGCCTAAACTACCTCCAATGGTCGCAGTCAATCATGATGTTTGTATGCGGCAAAGGCAAAGATGACTACCTCACTAGTGATGCTCCAGCTCTGATGACGACAGATCCGTCATACAAGACTTGGAAATCCGAGAATAATATGGTTATGGCCTGACTTGTTAACTTGATGGCACTTGATATTGGCAAAAATTTTCTTCTCTATGGCAAGGCTAAGGAAATCTGGGATACTGCCCGTGAGATCTATTCTAGTGCGGACAATACAAGCGAACTACTTGCTGGTGAGACCATTCTTCATGACCTTCGTTAAGGTGATCTCTCCATCACCCAATACTTCAATACTCTTACTCGGTAATGGCAACAACTAAATCTATTCGAGGTGTACCCTTGGAAATGTCCCGAAGACTGTCATATTTCGCCAAATCATAGAACAGAAACGTTCCTTCAAATTTCTTCTCGGCCTCAAATCTGAGTTTGACCAGACTCGCTCACGGATTTTGAATTCGAAACCTCTTCAAACAATTCGTGAAGCTTTCTCTTGAAAAGAGTCGCCAAAAGGTCATGTTAGGTGCTTCCTTGTCCACTACAGCCCTCGACGAGTCTGCACTTGCCACTCATATTCCATTCATAGACAACCGTCAACGCCAGGGCCGCCCTTGGTGTGACCACTGTCGCCGTTCTCGCCATACTCAGGATACGTGTTGGCGGATTCATGGCAAACCCGCTAAGATTCATGGCAAACCCGCGCAAACCCGCTAATGGGAAACCCAAATGGGATCATCGGGCAGCTGCTACCAGCACCACCGAAGCCTATCCAGGAACGAGCCCATTCAGCGAAGAACAAACCCATGCCCTCCAGAAGATGCTCGGTCAATTGTTACCAGTCCAGCCTACTAGTGTGGCATCGGGTGCCACCAGCCTTGTTACCTATCAAGCTATTTCCCCATCTGCTTTCTTCTTGGATTCAACCTCTTCTCGCCCCTGGATTGTTGACTTAGGTGCCTCCGATCATATGAATGGGGATGTCTCCTTCATAATGGATTACCGACCGTGTAATCCGACCCTTACTGTTCGGATTGCTGATGGATCAACATCCAAAGTTATTGGTTTTGGTTCTGTCCGCATCTCTCCAGATTTATTCCTCACTTCTGTGCTTCATGTTCCTACTTTAGATTGCAATCTGATCTCTATTAGTAAGCTCACTCATGATTTTCCTTGTGTTGCTACATTTTTTCAATATGTTTGTGAATTTGAGGACTTGAAGTTGGGGAGGATGATTGGCAGTGTTGAGTTGCGCAGTGATCTCTATCTCCTCAACAAACCCTCTGTCAGTCTAGTCTCACCTACCGGTTGTATTCCAGTATCGAGTTTGTCCTGCTTAAATCAGCTTAGTACATCTGTATTCCATTCCAGCGTTAATAACGATAGTGAAATCATGTTACTTCATTATCGTTTAGGTCATCCCAACTTTATGTACCTGGGGAAACTGTTTCCTCATTTATTTATTAATAAAAGTCTTACATCTTTTAATTGCAAATTTTGTCAACTTGCCAAACACATTCGTACTTGATTTCTTCGATTATCATACAAACCCACTCGTCCTTTTTCTCTGATTCATAGTGACGTCTGAGGTCCTTCTCATGAAAAAAATATTTCTGGGGCCCAATGGTTCGTATCCTTTATTGATGATCACACACGGGTAACATGGATCTATCTTATGCGTGACAAATCCGAGGTAG
>NW_018164859.1:445310-462244 GCF_001263595.1 Phalaenopsis equestris
GATTTTTTCAACACCTCCCTAGGAACTTTTCTTACTCAACATAGCATCCTTCACCTTAGTACGTGTGTTGATTCTCCCCAACAAAATGGGGTTGTCGAGCAAAAAAATCATCACTTGTTGGAGGTAGACCGCTATCTCATGTTTACCACATCGGTCCCTAAATGTTATTAGAGTGAGGCAACATTGACCGCAACCTACCTCATAAATCGGATGCCCTCTCGTATTCTGGGTTTCCATAGTCCAATTGATGTTCTCCTTCGCTCATTTCCAAATACCTGTACACTCTTTTCAGTTGTCCCTGCCAAACTATTTGGTTGTTCTATCTTTGTTCATATTCACAAACAACACTGTAGTAAATTAGACCCCAAATCTGTCAAATGCATATTCATAGGGTATTCGACCAACAAGAAAGGCTACAAGTGTTATTGTCCTTCAAATAAAAAGGTTTATAATTCTATGATGTCACCTTTTTTGAGCATCAATTATACTACCAAGGGTCTGTCATTCAGGGGGAGAGTAGTCATAGTGAACAACAGCCCTGTGTTCCTTTACCAACTAACACGGGTCCCTCACCTCCTCTACCTCATATTCAACCTCCTTAGTTTACACAACCCACATCTTCTCCTATTCAACCTCCTCAGTCTACACAACCCACTCCTCAGGAAATTTGGGTCTATACAAGACGAAACAGAACTGCTGAAAGAATAGAGAACCTAACATCACTTCCAGCTGCTATCCAAGGATCTAATCCGGCTCCAAAATCCTCTGAAACTCACTCAGGTATGGAATCTATAGACACTAGTGATTATGAGCTTACCCTGCCTGTGAAAGATGATTCTGATGTTCCTTGCACTCAACATCCTATTGCCCGATTTATTTCATATGAGAGGTTATCTCCTCCCTATCGTGCATTTGTAACTACTATTGACAGCATAAAGGTTCCAAATTCTATTCAAGAAGCTCTCTCACACCCGGAATGGAGAAAAGCTGTGAATGAAGAAGTTACTGCACTAAAAAAGATTGGAATGTGGATTGTGTCTGATTTGCCTAAGGATATGAGACCGGTAGGATGCAGGTGGTTATTTACAATAATATGTAAGGCCGATGGAAGGCAGATGGAAGTATAGATTGGTTAAAAGCCCGATTGGCTGCAAAAGGTTATACTCAGTCATACAAAATTGACTACTAAGAGACATTTGCCCCAGTAGCGAAACTGAACTCCATTAGAATCCTACTCTCCATTGCAGCAAACCGAGACTGGCCCCTTATGCAACTTGATGTAAAAAATGCATTCCTTAATGGAGATCTTAAAGAGGATGTATACATTGATTTACCACCTGGTATTGAAGAGTCCTTCCCTAGTGGCAAAGTATGCAAGCTCCAGAAATCTCGGTATGGTCTCAAACAATCTCCCTGTGCTTGGTTTTCCAGATTCACCAATTTAGTAATCAAATGCAGTTATAGTCAAAGCCAGGCTGATCACACAATGTTCACAAAAAGATTCGAGAAGAAGATTGCTGTACTTATTGTGTATGTTGATGACATCATTCTTACCGGTAATCACACTGAAAATCTGACAAAGCTGAAGAAGTTTCTAGCCCATGAATTCGAAATCAAGGACCTCAGAGACTTGAAGTTCTTCTTGGGAATGGAAGTTGCAAGATCCAAAATGGGGATAGCCGTAACTCAAAGGAAGTACACATTGGACCTATTGAAAGAAACTGGTATGCTTGGATGCAAACCAATAGACACTCCAATAGACTCATATAAAAAGATTGGAATGGAGAATGATACTTTACCTGTCAATAAAGGATGATATCAGCGGCTTGTTGGAAGTCTTATTTACTTATCTCACACCAGACCAGACATAAGTTTTTTAGTAAGTATAGTAAGTCAATTCATGAACTGTCCTATTGAGGAACATATGAGAGCTGTCAATCGTATCTTAAAATACTTAAATATGACACCTGGGAAAGGATTATTATTCAAAAGGAATGATAGTCAAAAGGTAGAATTCTTTGTTGATGCTGACTGGGCAGGAGATATATCCTCCCGACGATCAACCTCTGGGTATTGCTCATATGTATGCAGCAATCTAGTGACATGGAGAAGTAAGAAGCAATCGGTGGTATCTTGGAGCAGCACAGAAGCATAATACAGAGCACTGGTGCTTGGTATCTGTGAAGGAATGCGGATCAAAAGATTTCTCAAAGAGCTTGGAATTATGGGAGAAAATTCTATCAACATGTTTTGTGACAATCAAGCTGCAATCAGTATCACAAAGAATCCTGTTCATCATGACCGAACAAAACACATTGAGATTGATCGGAACTTCATTTTAGAGAAGGTTGACAAGGGAATCATTGAATTGGTCTATACTCCTTCTAGAGACCAAACCGCAGACATTCTCACCAAAGCTCTCCCTAAGTCCAGTTTTGATGAGCTAACCAACAAGTTGGGCATGTACAATCTGTACAACCCACCTTGAGGGGGAGTGTGGAATTATGCTCATTATTATTTACTTTAATTCTATTTAGTACTTTCTATATTTAGTCATAGTAAAAAAAGAGTAATTCTTTAATTATAGGTATTTATGTTTATTCCATAATTATAGGAACTACTTAGTTGTAGGAAGATTTCTTTCCTCGTTTTATCTCTTGTACACGCCTATTTATAAATAAATTATCTATGTATTCAGTGAGAAAAAGGTTATTCAAAGTTCTCACAAAGCTAAAGTTTATTTCATTGTTGCCTCGTAATCTTCAATAGATAATGAGGATTTCTTGTTATATAGCTTAAATGGACTTCCTCCATTCAAACTTGAAGCTCATCAATTTAGATGGTCTGCACTAGCTTTTGTGCAATGAACAAACTATAAAAGCCACAATAACTTCTCAGTAGTGCTAATTCAAACCAGAAACATAAATTCAATTAACTCTTGCTGCTACCCACTATTGAGGTAGAGGGCATTCTTACAATATTCGCCAAACAAATAAATTATTTATGCAAATCATGGACAAGGATGTGGATCAAAAAATTTAATTGAATGTCATATTTGTGGAAATATTGGCCATTCTACATTTTGTTGTTGCATAGAATCAATCTCCAAAAATACCCATCCATGTCATTTTATCCACAATCCATATAAGCAAGCATTTTGCTAGTTACAAATGATTAGTTGCTAGATGTCGGGGCTACCTGACACGCCTAAAAAAATGACTATATTTTCATATATTCTTATACTCATTTTTATTGATATTACACTTTAAAAGAAGATATTTTGCATGTCTTTGGTTCCAGGTACAAGAAATGGACTTATGGAGAAAATGAAGCAAAAATAGTGCAATTTGTAATCAAAACGAGCAAGGAAGAAAATTCTGACATGGAACATTTCAATATGTTTTCTATGCTTAGACTCCTTTACATTTATCACAAATTTTTGAATAAAATTTCACTTTAAAGAAATGTTATTTTTATGCTTATTTAGTATGTATAACAATTTGGAGTGAAATGGGACTGAAATGGGGCGAAACAGAGCTAAAACCGAGCGAAACGGGGAAAAACCGTGGAGTTGCCTGCAAGGTGGCGCCTAAGAACTCAAAACTGTGACCTAGGAACCAAAAGATAGAGAAGACAACGCCTAGGTGCCCGAAACTGGTGCCTATGAGCCAGAAACGGTTAAGGGGCAAATTTATGGCAATTCGGGCTACTCTGGGATGTTCTGGAAGATTCTAAACAACTTGCACGCCCCATGGAGTGGTTTAATGAATCTAGACACTTGAAAAGACTTTTGGATGAAATGGTGTGTCTCTTGGAGTGAAGAGGTGTGTCTCTTGGAATGAAGAGATGTGTCTCTTGAGAAAATGAGGTGTTTTGTATCTCTTTAAAAAAATTGGCTTGGCGCCTCTCATGAGGAATCTAGAGGGGGATTTTAAGAGAGAGTTTTGGTGAGAGAATCGAGAGGAATGCTTGGAGTTCTTAGAATAGGAGCAGAAATGTAGGTTTTTACCTTTTCTGGAGAGATAAGAGCGGGGATTTTGAGAGAAAATGCAAGGAATTATACTAGCATTGCATTGATTAGCGGGAGACTTTGTGGGAGAGATATTTATCTTTCTTTCAAGGGTAAAAAGATATATATTATGTTCTTCATTATCTTATAATTTTCTAAACACTAATCTACTGGATTTTCTTTGATGTAATGAATTTTTCTATTGTGTTTTCTTCGTGTTTTGTGCTTAGTTTTTCTTACTCTTTCTTTTTTATTAGAAAAAAATAGCATGAGGAGAATATATCGTTATTTTCATTTTATTTTTCTTTTGGAATGAGTAGGATTCATGTTTAGGATTTTGGGATGCATGCTAGAATGGGTTTTGATTATAAATGTAATGGTTTTTACTTGAACTTCATTTACATTACAATATAGATCTGTTGTAATGTTAAAATTTGTTGTAATTGCATTAAGATCCCAGAGGGCGGTGTAACTCTCAATAAAGTGGAACCACATTTTAATGTATGGAGGAGAATGTAGTCCATAAGGTTGAGTACAAACAAATAGGGAAATAAACTTTGATGGGCGCAGAATTGATGATTTTAGGTTGACAGACTAAAATCACCAATTTGGTATAGATGTTTAGAAACTAAAGCGAGATGTTAGCCCTCAGGTGAGGAGAATGTGGGAACTCTAGAGTGAGAGCCATTAATTTCCCAGCCCATGGATTTAGAGACCAGCTCTTTATTAGTCAATGTTCTTTATCGCTCATAAGGAGGATAAAGAAAAAGTATGCTCTTATTTATGACAACTACATTAAATTCTATGCATCTCATTCCTTCACATTTTTTATGTCGTCGGACTTGTGAATAATAGTTAACATCTAAAAATTCTTTGCACCAATTCATCCAAAAAGGGCTATATTTAGAATTGATATTTTCATCTAAGTGTAGTTATTGGTTGTTTTAAATTTAAGACTTACATTTAGGAGTAATTGTTAGAAAAATCACTTAAATCGACCTTCCAAACCAAGGACTAATAGTATTAGACTAGAATTAGCCTAAGAAATTTCTTACCTCACTTCTCCGTTGGATCAATACTGGGGTTTTTAAAGAAAGCCATATATTACTTGAAATGATATGTATACTTGCGTAGTACCCCTAGCGTGTAAACTAAAAATTAAACTTTACATTCATTTTGCACACTAGTCACTTAATTAAATTAGGTCAAGTTTTTTTTGCAAAAAAATATATATACAAACTACATAATTGTGGGTTGGGTCAAGTTTTTGGCGTCGTTGTCAGGGAAGCTTCGGTGGTAAGAACTTTAGAAGAATTTTAGTAAACCTCTAAGACTTAGATTTTGAATCTATAGTATTATTATCTAGTGTGTGTAATTATTGTGTTTTTATTTTAAGAAAATCAAAAATACCAAAAATATTTTTGAGATCTATCATATTAGTTAAGGCTTTAGATTTGTATGCGTAGTTCAGGAGCTGCAGACCTTGAATCTTATAACTCGGATCAAGAGAGAACTTTTAGGAGAATAACTCCAATAATTTAATGTAGAACTGGTGGATCGACAAAATAACAAATATTCAGATTTGGATTATAATGCTAGTCAAGGACCATAAATTATTGAGAAAAATTTATTTCGACAATGGATTGAAACAAGCCATGTGATACATAATCCCTATTCTAATTATTACAATCGAGGTTGGGAAAATTATTTGATTTTTAACTGGAATAATAATTTTGGAGGAGAAGACAAATTGTGGGAAAAAATTAATTTAATCAGATATGTAATTGAAATAATCAGGATACCTTTAATGATGGATTTTCTTTTCCTTATAAATTTAAGTCGAACCCACAGGATGATGAGAAGGAGTTAATGTTAGAAGAGGTTGTGATTCAAATGCAGAGTCAAATGAAAAATGAAGGAGTTGCAATAAGGAATATAGAAACCCCACTGGGGCAGGTTATTAGTTTAATTAACAGTTACCCCCAAGAAATTTTACTTAGCAACCCTGAGATAACTAAGGAAGAGAATCGTGGGAAAGATAAAGATATCAAACTAACAATTGTAAGAGAATTGGAACATATATTTCAACGGTGCTTTGAGTTCAAAAATGAGGATATGGAATTTGAAAGACCAATGGAAGAAACATCAAAGGAATTAGAAAAACCTATTTCATCAACCAAGAAAAATATAGAAAGACCACCTCCACCATATCCTCAACCACAAGGGGAAGAATTGGAATATAACTTGAGACGGAAGAGTAACGTAGTAATAGTTGATCTAGAATTTGAATTATCTAGAGAGAATTTGATACAAAATTTGGGAGATCTTGAATTATCATATACCTAGAGAGAATTCAATACAAAATTTGGGAGATCTTGAATTATCATATAGAGATCCATTTTTTAAAATGTCAAAGATGATATTAATATGTTTTTTACCTCACTTTTGGTTGAGGTCTAGTTTCTTCCATATAAGCCTAGGATCTAGCCATAGAACTTTCCTGTTGACTAGTTCTGGAGGACTAGTGATGGAACCCTCACCAATAGAAATTCTAAATGCTTCTTTGCTCAGCTTGAAGTTCCACATGTTGGTTCTAACCTCTAGCACTTAGTAGGCGGAGCCAAAATGGGGGAGCTCAAGAGGAGTCCTTATAAGACTGTTTGGCTTTAGGGTTAGCCCTGGGTGGTGTGGTCTTGGTCAGTCTTACACACACACACTTAATATATCTCACCTGCACTCACAACCCTAACCCTCAACCAAACATGTATAGCTTGATCCCTTACTCGGTTGGAAACTTATGTGGATGGTACCTCAAAACCATTAGCCCCGGGCTAAGGTTTGGCTAAGACCAACACATGGAGGATCCAAAATGGGAGTTCCCTTGTCTCATGTCTCATTAGGATAGCCTCATAATTATCACTCTCAATCAATCTCAATTTTTCCAAATTCCCAATTTTGACCCTTCTTGGCCCCAAACTTCACAAAATTACCAAATTTCCCTAAAATTACCAACACAAAATTACCAAATTTCCCTTAAACCCAAGATTTTGCCAAAAATTCCCAAAATTACCCAAATTCTTAAAATCTCTTCAAAAAACATTTCAAACCATTACAAATCACTTAAGGTGACCAAAATACCTCAAAATTTTCAAAGTTCCCAAAACACCCCCCAAAATCCCCAAAATCCCCAAAATTACCAAAATACCCTTCCTACCCAAAAAATTCCAAAAATTCCCAAAATCTCCAAAATCATGCCAAATGTCCCCAATTTTATTTTGCCCAAAATCAATTTGAACAAATCCATTGAGCCCAATTTGACCAAATTCAACCATTTTGACCAAAATCCCCAAATTACCCCAAAATGCCTAAATTCCCCAATTTACCCCAAATTTCCACCAAATTGAATTCAATCTCACTCAATGTCAATTCTAAATCAAAATTCATTATATATGATCCCAATTGAAACCAAATTCAAGCCTAATTGAGCCAATTTCAAAACCAAATTTCAAGCCCAATGTAAAAATCCCCAATTTTGCTCTAAGACCCAAATGTCACCAAATTGACTTCATAACTCCACAATCTCCACCCAATTGATATCCAAAACTCTTCATCATAGTACCTTGAACCAATTTGAACATTCAATTGACCCAAATCCAAAACCTAGCTCAATCAAAACCCAAGTCTAGCCTAAATGCCCCAAAATTGACCATGAGTCAAATTCCACTAAATTGAACCCTCAAATCAATTCAAAATCACCAAATTTCTTTTCCAAGTTACTCATGACAATCATTCACATCAATTTGATCAATAAATTGATTCAAATCTCAACCTAAATCCAACCTAGACCCAATTTCTAATCAAAAGCCCAAATTTGAACCCAAACCCCAAACTTGACAAAATCTATTCAAATTGACTAAACCATGGTCACCACAACTAGCATTGGAGCCCTAGGAACTAGGTTAGATCCACCTAGCCCACCCTACATGATCCATGGACCAAGGCTCCCCCAAATTAGAGGATTCCCTTAATAAAATAACTAAACAAAGGGAGATTTTCCATCAGACATCAAGACACCCAGCTAATCACATTTAAGGCTTCCTCTGGCTCCTCTAATCTACCTAGCCACCAGCCCTGGCCTGGCCGACCAGCCTAGTCACCGAAAACATCAAAACTGAGAGACCCCCATGGCCCAAACTAAAAATTAGAATTTACAAAGTTGGCTCAGCCCAATTGGACATTGGTGCTTTTCTTCCCTCTACTTAAGCTACTTTTACACCCACTGGCCAGCTCTCTTGAAGCCCTAAGCTCCCCTATTTAAATCACCCTATTTACAGTCAAGAAGAGAAGTGTGCTTGAACCTAGGGGAAACTCTGACCAAATGTCTCCAAACCCTTCTAGCACTCAAGGCAAGCTCACTCCCACCGTTCCAGCCTCTCCCCACCACCAAAGAACCAAATTTTAAACTAGAAATCCATGGCCTTTTTTTGGTTCCAGCCTCTCCCCACCACCAAAGAGCCAAATTTTAAACTAGAAATCCATGGCCTTTTTTTGTCATTCCACAAAACCTCATCAAACTCTAAATTAAACCACTCCAGAGCTTCCTTAAGGCAATAGAGGAAGTTCCCCATCAAAACCCCATCTTTAGAGCACTCCAACCTAGCAAAGATCAAGAACTCCACACCTACTGGAGAAACTTCTACTCAGAGCATTCACCAAAGGAAACCAAAACTTCTAGGAGGTTTTCCAGACTCCACTGAAGCTTCTCCAAGCATCTAATTGTGACTTCCCCTTTCAGGCAAAGGTATATTTCAAAAACCCTAATTTTTTGCTTGGTTTCACCAATTGTGAAGAGAAGTTTGATTTCATGAGCATGTAACCACATTGATGTGTCCGACTTGAGTAGATGAAGGTAAAAACAAACCCCATGTGATTTCATTAAGTATTAAGAAAGATCTTAAGGTTTTAGTGTGGATGGTTCTCAGTTTAGAATAAATGAGGACGATAAATAGATGTCGTCCATTCGTGCGTGTATTGATCCAACGATGGAGGAGAAGTTGGACGAGAGATCTGTTTGTGAACAGTGGGATGCGTAACACGCCGAGGTGTAAAGTGCAATGAATCAGAACGTGCATGTATTCTTTCGAAGCCGCCATAGGTTGATGTGGATGTCGCGTGGATAAGTAGAAAAATTAGATTTAAATGATTTAAATTAATTCTAAAACTTTGAAAATTTATAACTTGGTGTAAAAAAATCATAAAAATAAAATTAAAATACCCACTTGCTCAGTAAATAAAATAGAGGAAATTAATGACTTGCTCAGTAAATAGAGGAAATTAATGTGGAGTGAAAATGAAAATTATTTGATGTGTATATAATTTTTAATTAATTAAATACCCACTGGACTATTTTGATTTTAATTAAGTAAATAATAACCACCATGACTTGAAATTTTAGAGGTTGTTTCCTGATGCTAATTGGGATGTCCTCTGATTTTTTCAAGATCAAAGAGCATCTCTAAATTGGAAAGCTTAATTTTTAAACCTAGTTGTCTATTTTTGCTTAAAATAATTGTATAAATTAAAATATAGATAAAAAAATTATGGGACTTATTTTAGTAGGTTCACTTAGGTTAGAAAACTCTAGAAAAAAATGTAAATTAAGTTTTAATATCTATGTACATTACAATAGTTAATCAAACCCTAAAAAAACACTGAAACTAAAATAAATAAAATAATATTAAAAAATTAACAAAAAATCATTCCACACTATAAATAAAAATCATTTTTAGCTCAGTGTAAAAATTTGAAATTTATTTCATCTAGTTTCAGCACTAAAGTCTATTTTCTAAGTAAAATGGTATTTTTGCACTAAAATAATTATGATAAAATAACTATAATTGGAAAAATTATAAAAAATAGTTTTCTGAGTTTCTTGTGATCAGGGGCACTTAGGAAAAATAAAAAAAAATTTTAAAATAAATAGTTCATTTTTTAGCAATATTTTGAATTAAAAATAATTAAAAATAATTAAAATTCCTAGAAATATGAAAATGATCCAAATTGTTCCTAATTTTTTCTTGATCACTTGGGACTCTTTAAAATATTTTTCATAGTTTTTTCTGATTTAGTTATGCATTTTAAAATGTCAAAAATAAATTTTCCTAAATTTTCCATTAAAATAATTATAATAAATAAAATAAAAATTACAAATTTGAAAAGTTTCTTTCTCATACCTTTCTAAACTTAAAGAGACTTAAGAAAAATATAAAAAGTTATTTTTGAAAATAAATTATATTTTCTTTTTAATTAATCATTAAAAGGTATACATAATTATAATAATTAAAATAAAACTTTTAAAATTAAGAAATTTTATCCAAGTGGTCCTCTTCCATGGGTAAACCTCCAATAATTTTCCCATGAAAAAAAAATTTACTTTGATTAGTTAAATAAATAGTATTGAAAATCCCTATTTTTGAATAAAATAATTATATAAATTAAATAAAAATTATAAAATCACATTTTCTCCTTTGATATTTTATTTTACCCATGAATGGGGAACCATAAAAATTTCAAAGTTATTTGAGTTATATTTAATGAGTTATAAAACAGAGAGCCCTAAGAGCAAAATGGTAATTTTGGATTTTAATGCCTTGATTAAATTTTAGGTTAACCAAAGGGATAAATGGGTAATTTTGATCATAGTGAACTCTTTTAGATGATTGAAACATAATGGGTCAAAAAGTAGAAACCAATTTGCCACTTTTTCGTGATAAGGGTAAAATTGTAATTTTATAAATTGTTATGATTATGGGAAGTCAATTCAATTGGATGATACTAAGGTAGTGAGCTTAAGCTAGGAAGATAATAATTCACTCATATGAAGCCCCCTAATTGGTGATAACATCATCTTTTAATAAGATTATATCTCATTTACATTAATATTTTGATAATTACAAATTTACCCAGAGAATTGTTGAGGGTTTAGTAATGAGCTAGGCTTAATCGAAAATTATTTAATGAGGTACAGAAAAGAAAATATAATTAATTATAAAAATTTATCAAACACTACAAGCCCAGCTCTAATTTTGAGCATGAAGTTCTTAATAACCTAATCTTGCCCCCTTTAAGGCACTCACTCATATAACTTTTAAATGAAATATTAAATGACTAATTAAGTACCCCTCTCATGAGATAATTAAAATATCAAAGTTCACTTAGCATGGGGTAGTTAATCAATCAAACTCTAAGTTTAACTTCAAATGATTATCTAAATAATATAATAAGTTAAAATGAACTTGTAGTGTTTCAAATCTAAAGTTCATTTGGGGTCATGGTCCGAATACCCTTAAGATCTTTTGGATATTTTGAAGGACAATTAAACTTGTTATACTTTGTTCAAGAAAATCATCCATTAAAAACTTTAAGGATCTGTCATGTTATTACCTAGGATTTGGTAAGTACACCTTAAATCGATTTTCTTACTTTCAATTCTTACAATTTATTTAAATTTCCTACAAATTATATATATATATATATATCTAACATTCCAGCTGGAGTGCGAGAACATGACAGGTACACATTTAATTTTTGCTATGAAATTTCCTTTCCTTTTACTTTCCCGCAATTCTTATATATACTTGCTTTACCTGCAAAACTCCCTTTTGAATTTGAAAACTGCAAAAACATTTTTTAAACTTAAACAACCTTTTCAAAAAAAAAATAATTAATTAAAATAATTTTCAAAATTAAATTAAATTCTCTCAAAGATAACCATAAATCCATTGAAATAAAACTTCACAAAATGTTCTTTCAAATTTACGGGAGTCCCTCAGATGATTAATGCAACATAAATCCTCACTCTATCTTAAAAAACATAACCCATAGAATTTTAAAGTTTTCTGATTAGTGCAACATAAATCCTCACTCTATCTTTAGGCATTTGCACAATCATGTTGTGTAATTTAAGCCCTAACTTGTATTAGGATTCTGAGATTGTCGTTTGTTACGATAAAAATCCTCCTATATTCCAGGCTTCTTCATACAAATGTAAGCCCTATTTGTATAATTTCTTCATACAAATGTAAGCCCTAATTAAAAATAATTAGTAGGATGAAACATTCAATAATTTTTTTCTCAAAATTGAAGCCAAACCATAGGATAGTTTGGGAGGTCATTGAGGTTCTCCTCAGGATCCATGACATCCCTTAGTTCTTCTTCCTTTGGCCCATTTTTCACTCCTTGTTTCGATTTTTGAAAATTCTTATCCTTTGGAATTCTTGAAGACAAATTTTTCTGATCTAAATCGAGAGTTTTCTTAAGTAACATCGGTCATTTAAGATGTAATTAACTATAAGGGCTTGCCTCTATAGGGTTCTTTAAGAAACCAGGTAATACAAACCCTATCTAATCTTTAATATTAAATAAAAGAATTTGTCAGTCAATATAAAGGTTCGCAAACTAAAAAATGATGTCATAAAATCTTTAGTTTATTTAATTGAGCACCACCAGCAAGAAGTGTACCTATCATTTGAGGTAGATATATTGCTTGTGATGTTGAGCTTGATCATTTAAACTATTACAGATATGAGATCGGTTCGGTCTCATATTTTCAAAAATAGAAATATTACTTTTTTTTAAATTATATATGTAAATAAAATCAGATGTCGAGATATCCATTTTAGTAACCGACAATTTCTAAATTTTAACAGCCAACTTATTTTTTGTGACTCCACTGGGGACTAGCGTCTCTCTCTCCATTATGATTAGAAAATTTTACCTTCCTACATCGGTAATGTGTCCATGTCTCTCATGGACTAGATTACCTTTCTTCCATTGACATGCTTTGCTCATTTCTTTCTTTGTCAGGTACAGTCAACTCTTTTGAAATCCAAGACCATTTGTTTAATCACCTTTAAACGAAGAGGTTAAGGAGTCCTTTAGGGCTTTTTCTTATTGTATGGTGTGATGCCGGTGGATTTAGTGTGTTTATTTTGATAATATTTTTCAATATTACAAAATACACAATATAGATACAATAAAAAATATTCAAATTAATCTCAACAAAATAACTTAAATTAAAATGATTTTATGTTTTATTAATCTTTAAACTACCAAAATCCCCTTTAAAAATAACGCAAGTATACGTATCGCTCAAGTAATAAAGGGCTCTAATGGAGTCCTAGATATCGATCCCACAGGGAAGTTGGAAATGCCTATAAATAAGTTCCTAAGATTATAATGTAAAGTACAATTTTAAAAATACAAAATGTAAATTACAAATTTTAAATATTAATTAACAAGTGAATGCTAATTAAAATGTAGTTGAAAGACAAAGTTAACTAAACTAAGTGCTAAACTTCCAAATGTAAAACTACGAAAATTAAAACTAAGATGTGATGGAAAGTTCAAATTTAAAAAAGCATCCTTTCCTTTTATAATGAGTATATGGTTTGTCAAGAAATTAAAATCATTTTCAAACGTATAAAAAAATTATTTTGTGCCAAATGTGAGAAATCGTATACTTTACCTCTTCCAAGTGCATAAAGATCATTGAATAATCCAGAGTTTGGTCCCTAATTCTATGGTTAGGCTGGGAGGATACTCGCTGCCACTCCATAGCTCCCACTACTCCCTCCCTTGAGGGCTAACAATCTTGCATTGGTTTCCAATCAACTCTACCAAATTAGGGATTCAATCAGTCACCTTAAAATCTCTAATTCTGCATCCAACAAAATATATTTCCTTATTTATTTACACGTAAGTCGATGGATGAAATACTCTCCCATGAAATCAAATGTGATCCTCTCTATGTTGTAAAAATTATATCTGTGTTGTAGAAATTATAGCCCTTTCAGAACATATGTTTCTCAACACATTTTAACAATTCAATTCGCCAGACCAAAAAGTAAATGAAGATCGGAGTTCAATTCATCACAAATTATTGTCATTTAAAACCATTTAAAATAAAATCAATTCTTCACAAAATCATATCTCAAAGTAGGGAGAAGGATAAAGAAGACTACTTAGAATTTATGCAAAGGATACGACAAAACACGGATTTCATATATAAAAATAAGTTTACAAAACAAAATAAATAAAAGATACAATTTATCTTACAATCCTTCCAAAGCAAACTCCTAAAAGTTCTTTCAAAGTCTTTCTCTCTTTACAATCACTCTCAATTCTCTCTTAGAAGTGTAATGAAGAAGAAATCTCTCACCTTCCTTCATCTCTTACAATCTTTGAAGAAAATATCCAAGCCCTTGACTTGCTCTCTCTCTCTAACTCTCTTTCTTTACGCCACAAACCTCAAGCCCAAAACTTCTCTCTTCTTCAAGCCCTAGACTTCCTTCTCTTTTATTAAAGGCTGCATCCCTCTAAAAAGAATTCAAAATTCCCTCCAAAATTTTGTCCAAAATTCAACTCTTTTGAATTCAAAAGACATGTTCATTAATCCAAGAGACATATCCCTTCATAAAATAACCTTCCAAAGTGTTTAGATGCATTCAATTACTTCAAGGGGTGTTTATAACAAGTTCCCCTTTGATAATGAGTGCAAAATTTGTTTTAAACCGCCTTCACCTGCAAAAAGTCATCCCTGACACATCTGGCCCCAAATATGGTGCATCATGCTCCAAATCTCTGTCAAATGGCACATCTGGCACCAACTGGTGCATCATGCACCAACTGGTGCATCATTGGCACCAACTGGTGCATCATGCGTCAGCTTTCTGAAGGCCACACTGTTCTGGGTGGTTTTGGCCCATATGGCGCCACTTTGGCGCATTGAAAGGGACTTTATATATGCTTAAAAATACAAGAATTTGATACTGCTGCTAAAAGATTTAATTCCCCTGCAACGATGCCAAAAAACTTGATAGCGGTTATAGATTGATAAAGATGTATATAAAATATTCAATAATTGCAAAGTCATACTTATCAACGCAAGTATACGTATCACTCAAGTAATACAGGGCTCTAATGGAGTCTTAGATATCGATCCCACAGGGAGTAATATTAGAGGCTACAAACTAAGATTTTAGAAAATCAATACTTAATCACAACAATATAGTTCAAATTGCTTGTCTATCACTAATAAACAATTGAAATAAATATGTAATTTTAATAACTCTTAAATAACTAATTCTATTAATAAAGTTTCTAATGTGAAGTTCAATATATAAGAAAGCATCCTTCTCCTTGTCAAGAAATTACACTGAATGAATAACGTGAATTAGTTTAAATTAGATTGTGCCAAATAGGAGCATACCTATCTTTTACCCTTTGGTCCAGGCATAATTCTCTACCCTTTGGTCAAGGCATAAAGAACATTGACTAATCCTACGCTTGTTTACTGAATCGGCGGCTAGGTTGGGAGGATACCGGCTCTCACTTCGGAGCTCCCACATTCCCCTCGCTTGAGGGCTAACATCACTTCAGCACCCAAACGATAGGACCGAATTGAAGATTTTATTTTTTCACTCTAAAATCTCCAATTCTACGTCTGATAATTTTTATTTTTCTATTTATTTGTACCCAACTTTCAAGGACTTTGACCTCCCTAAATCCCGGATGTAATCATCAGTTTACTTGAAAAACTCAATATATTTTAACAAATCAATGGGCCAGATTGAAAGTAAATTAAGATTGAAGTGAAAAAATTATCACAACTTCTTTAACATTCTCATGGCACAACCAATTCAAATCTCCATTTCACAAAACGACAAGGATAAAGACAGAGAAAACTACTCAGAACTCATGGGGAAGATACAACAAAACTCAGAATTTATATATAAAAGCAAAGTCATCAAAGATATATAAAAGCAAAGTCATACAAACTACAATAAGTAAATACCACTTATCTCTAAATACTCCCCAAGAAAACTCCTTGAAGTTCCTCTGAATCTCTTTCTTTCTTTACAGTACACAGAATTCTTCTTCAAAGTGGCAATGAGGAAGAAATCTCACTTTCTCTCCACTCTTACAATCTCTCAAAGAATTCCTCACAATCTAACATTAAATTAAAGTCTCTACACTCTACTTAACTTCCTTCCCCCATCTCAATTTTCAGCCAAAAGTTTCCTTTTAAAGTTGTAGAAGAGTTTTCCCAAGAGTTGCCTAAGCATCCCCTAAAAAATAGCCACATTCAATGCACCTGTTGAGATAACCACCAATCTTGCCGTCGAAGGCCTCGAGGTTGCTGTCGACAGCCTTCTAGAATATTTAATTCTGAACTCTCTCGTCGAAGGCCTCGAGGTTGCTGTCGGCAGCCTTCTAGAATATTTAATTCTAAACTCTTAGGAAAAACCCGCCGTCGGCACCGTTGGGCTCATCGTCGGCGCCCTAGCTCAAATCTTCATATTTTGGTCCTTTTCGCTCCAAATTCGCTCCTTTTTGCTCCAATGACCATAATTCAACATACCTGCAACAAAACATCAAAATACCCTTCTTTAAAGTGCAATATCATCAATATTAGTATAAAAAAGGTAAGAAAATCTCAACATATTTTTCTTTGGTCAAAATCCCTCAAACTTAACTATTACTTGTCCTCTAGTAATTTTAGTACTACATAAGTTATGATCTATTATAGTAAAGTTTTAATTCATAAATACTATAAGTTTGATTTAAGTAAATACCATAGTAAGGTTCTTAGAAAAAATTCAAGTAATTAAATTAACTCTGTAGGTACAAGACTATCTAGTCATCATGTTTAAGAGTTCTAGTTTTCTATTCATTTCAAGAATGACTAATATGTTGTAATATCAAGTCACTTAGAATATTCAAATGATAGAAACTTCATGAGAACACTATTAGTAAAAGATGTTATTCCATAAATATAAGTTCAGGAATGTATTTAGGTTTTCCCTTTAGGTAGGTCCAAGGAAGCCAATTTTTTATTAGGCATCTCCTCAAGCTTCTCCTCACT
>NW_018164859.1:464203-464910 GCF_001263595.1 Phalaenopsis equestris
ACCATTTTACAAATCTCAAGACAAGGAGAAAGACAGAGAAAACTACTCAGAACTCATGGGGAAGATACGACAAAACTCGGAATTCATATATAAAAGTAAAGTCATACAAACCACAACAAGTAAATAACACTTATCTCTAATTCCTCCCCAAGCAAACTCCTTGAAGTTCCTTTGAATCTCTTCCTTTCTTTACAACACACAAAATTCCTCTTTGAAGAGGCAAGGAGGAAGAAATCTTTCTCACTTTCCCCCCACTCTTACAATCTCTCGAAGAATTCCTCACAATTAGACTCTCTACACACTACTAGGGCTCTTGAATGCTGTTCTAATCTTCCAACTCCTCCAACTCTTGAGCCTCCTCTTTTCATTTTCGGCCAAAGTCTTCTTTTAAAGATGTGGAAGAGTTTTTTCAAGAGTTGCCTAAGCATCTCTCCAAAAATCGTCCACATTCAATGCAACTTTGGAAATTACTGCCGATCTCATCATCAGCGGCCTCAAGGGCACCGTCGACGGGCCTTCTAAATTATTTAATCTAGAGTCTCGGGAAATTCTCATCGTCGGCACCGTTATGCTCGCCGTTAGCGCCCTTTTTGCATCTTTTTGCTCCAACGACCAAATTCATCATACCTGCAATAAAACATCAAAAATATCTTTCTTTAAAGTGCAATATCATCAAAAACAGTATAAAATAGGTATGAAAATCTCAA
>NW_018164859.1:465883-470632 GCF_001263595.1 Phalaenopsis equestris
GTCCTCAAGTAATTTTAGTACTATATAAAAGTTATGATCTATGGTAGTAAAGTTTTAATTCAGAAATACTATAAGTTTGATTTAAATAAATACCATAGTGAGATTTTCAGAAAAAATTCAAGTAATTAAATTAACTCTGTAGTAACAAGATTATATAGTCATCAAGTTTAAGAGTTCTAGTCTTCTATTCATTTCAAGAATGACTATATGTTGTAATATTAAGTCACTTAGAATATTCAAATGATAGGAACTTAAATATACAAAATATAGTTATCGGAATTAAATTCACTACATAAAATCATATTAATAATTTTTGAAAATATTAAATAGAGAATATCTAATAGTTAACCTTTTTCTTCTCTCTCCCAAACCTAAATTTTTCAATATGAAATGATACAGGAGGAAAGAAAAATTCTAAATATAAATCATACCTTTAGGCATTTTCATCATTCTGAAATTTTTGCAGTCCTCAAAATTTCTACTTCACCTGGTCTATAACATTAGGAGCTTTCTATACATATAAATCATTAGAGAATTTGCTGGGTAATTAAATTTTAAAATAAGTACAAAACTAAACATTATACAAACACAATATTTCACTAACACATCCATAATACTAAACAAAATAATTACAATTAAAATTCAAAATAAAAATTACATCACATTACAATTTAATAATCTGCATAAAAAAAAAACTTAAATAATAACTTTTGCATGAAAATCTTTCTCTGAAAATTTATAAAGGTCCATAATAAAAATGAAAGTACAGACACACAATTTCTATTACAAAAATTACAAAAATAAAAGTAAAAGTACATCAATTGCTATCAAATGTCAAAATCCCAAACTATATCTTCATCTCTTTAGTCAGTAGGTGGATTGGGCTGATACTGAGTATATCGGGGGCACTCAAGAAAAGTAACATCAAGCTCACGTCTATAGTGTTGGGCCTGAGCTTTGTAGTAAGCTATCTCAAAGTCCGAATGCCTTTGTAGGTACTCATTATAATTATCATGTCTACATTCTAAACTTCCAATCCTTTCATTTATTAGCTCTATACTCTTTCGCTGCAAGGTCAACTCATTCATTAAATTGGTTAGGGTAGGGGAATGAGAAGGAGGAAGGTCATAACTAGTAGAGGGGACATCTCTACTAGTAGAAGGTTCTTGACTCCTACTCCCAGTTCTCCATTTTTTGTGGGATTCATATGTCTTTAAATTAGCTTTACTAATGGGTTTCATAGGGTAAACCCATTCATCATCTCCATCTTCCACTCCAGAAAGTTGGCGCAGTGCATAAATAAGGCCAGGATGTCCTAGACCTCCACTTGTTTCACTCCTTGCCATGGTCAATATATTCTTAAAAATGATTCTCCCCACAATTATATTTTTTTTATTTTGAATACAAAAATTCAGAATAGCTCTATTTATTATTACCTCACGATGGTGATAGGTCGGTAACACAGTAGAGGAAATAAAATAGTGCCACACTTTAGATGTGGCATTTAACATGGAAGCAGAAAAATTTACCTGTTCTCGTTGATTTATCTTCTATGTTCCTTTCCCATCAGTGAGAGAGAAAGTTGATCACATCATTCAGCGACCCTTCCATGGTACTGAAGGTTTCATAATAATAGTTATAGGAGTTTGGGACTTCGTAAAAAAAGTTAATGCGGGCGGCACTAAATTTAATAGAAAATCCCCGCACTTAAATGATTTTGTCCTCAGAATAGAACATGTTGGCATAAAATTCTTTTAAAATATTAGCAGCAGCCTTATTGGTGATGTAACAGAAGTTTTCCCACCTCCACTCGGTAATAACTCGTTCAATTTCTCCTCCCAGACTCTCAAAAACTCGATCTTGTATATATTTCTTTCCTTCAAACACTGAAGTAAACCTCGATTGAGCCTTCGCATTGACGAAGCGAGACTCGTCGAACTCAAGTCGTCTCTTTTGTCGTGGAGCCATTCCAATCTAATCAAAATTATAGAAAATTTCCAAAATATACTTCAAATATGCAAATAATGGCTTCCAAGAGTGATTCTAAAAGTTGAAAACTAAATTCCATGAATTTCTTCCCAATATTTTCTTCACATTCTCAAATTTTTCGGATCTTCTCAATGTGGAAGAAATTCAAGGTGAAAATCTAATATTATTAGTTCGGAGTGAAGCTCTAACCAAGATATGATCAAATCCGGTGTCTAAGTGCCTTGAAATTGCCCCCAAATCCAAGATCTCTCAAGCCCTAGGTCAAAATTTTCATTTTTTAGAGGAAGGGGATGATGAATAGTGGGATCTCGCGGTTAAAGGTGTTTTTTTTTGGATCTCGCCGTCAGCGGGGTTTTTCGGTGTCGTTAGCAAGCTCTATAGAATTAATATCCTAAGTCTCAGGAAAAGTCCGACGACGGCGGCGTCGAGGGCGTCGTCGGTGAGCTCTATTGAATTGGTTCAATTTATAGATTTTTGTAATTTCGATCAATTTCAAGCCTCAATGACATATTTTAATCATTATAGACATAATTTTAAGTGATTAAATGATATACTTATCACAAATAAACTTTCACAACACAAAACATGACAATTATATATAAATTCCAAGAGTTACAATATACGTTACACAACACACCTAAGTTTGGTATTATCTCAACCTTAATACATCAATTCAGCGTCGAAATCCAAGCCACAACACTCAAAATGCTAAAAACAAACATCTTATGCTCAGTCTCAACTATATAGAGATCTAAATGAAAAATTTTAAAGCAAAACAAACATAAAGTTTGAACCAAATTACACACATAGACAAATAGGTACCAATGTAAATCTCTTATCCTTCAGATTCAGTGTTAAATTCTCCTCTGAGATCACCTATTGATTGCACATGAACAAAGAGGTTATAGAAGGGTCAGTATGGAAATTCTTCAATAGATTCCTCTTCTATCAATTTCATCCTTCTCATCATTTGTATCAAACTTCCTTCGATATGTCCAGTGTCAAAATGTTATTTCATCCTCTAGTCTAGATGATCAAAGAAATCAGAGATATTATTAATTGCATTCATAACATTGTGTACCTCTTTCTCCAATTTATTAATTCTACGCAGGATTACTAGTGTTTTGTCCAGCACTAAAGGTTGAATAGGTAGTGAATTTTGAGATGATTGATCTACCATAATAGTCATATCATTTTCATCTTCATTGGCTGGGAATCTTTCAGTTGGGTCCAAAGGCTTCCAAGGTAGAATTACCTTTTTCCCAATTTTTATAAGATGCTTGGAACTGACTGCAAAGTAAGAAAATTGTAGAAGGATATCCAAGCCCATAAGTTGATCCATGAACGATCAGGCTTAAAACAGACTTCACAAGTATAGATCCAATATCGATCGATAGTCACATTTGGATGCAGTAATTTAGAATAACACTTTCCTTAGAAACTTTACCGATCCTCATCGTCGGTAACAGTTTTGCAGAAATGAAGAAGTGCCAGTGTCTAGAAACAAGATTTAGTAGTGTCGCAGAAAAACTAACATACTCGTTTCCTCTCATTTCCCAGTCTTTAGTTTTGTCCGTTAAATATTGGTAAATTTCATTCATCAGGTTTCTTGTAGGGACAAAGTTGGAATAATGGCAGACAAGAACATTATCGATCATATATAATTCATTGATCCATGCAGGATTAAAATTTATCCATCTACCTCACACATAGACGACTCCTTGGTTGATTCCATGCAAATTAGCATAAAATTCATAAAATTCCTTCACCGCAGGAACAACTATGGCGGCGGTAGTGTAGCACAGCACTTCCCATCTTCGTCGCACAATCATTTCTTCAATTTCCATCTACAGATTATTCAATCCTTGATTTATGAATCCTCTTTCCTTGATTAATCTTTTCTTTGTCAGTACCTTGTTGAAGATTCACTGTGCTTCCGCACTAATGAACTTTCTCCTATTAAACACTCACATTCTATTGTTTTCAGGGGAATTAGACGCCATAGGGATGAATTTGGTGGAGTTTCACTTCATTTTTGGGGAAATATGAACTTAGGAATCAAATTTGGAAGTTTAAAAGGAGTAACTCCCGCCTAAATCTGCCAAAAATCATCCATTCAAACTCTAGAAACTGCCATTCTGCTGGTCTCTCCATCGGCGGCCATTCTGCTGGTCTCGCCATCGGCGGCGTCGAGGGAATCGTCGATGAGACTTTAGAATTTAATTACCTGGACTCTCAGGAAAAACCCACCATCGACGCCCAAGGCAAAAACTACACAGTTTTTCTCTGGTCCGAATGCGTTCCAATTTTTCTCTATGGATCTAATTTTTATGATGATTCAAGGGTATATAAGAGTAGTAGAGTTCAATACTCCAACAAACTAATGATAATTTCAAATAAAACTATTATAATCGCAATAAAATAAAGATAACTATGGGTTTCCTCCCACAAAGCGCTTGGTTTAACGTCGTCAACCCGACCTATTCAGGCATTATTCAGGTTGACTGATCATTAAAACCTCTTTAAAATTTAGTCTTTTACCCTTAAAATATGGTTTTAATCGGTATCTATTTACTTTAAATTTATTTTTAGTCTTTTGATCTTCTGTTTCAACAGCTCTATAAGTATAAACTTGAGTCACAGTAAAAGGTCCTAACCAACAAGACTTCAATTTCCCAGGGAATAACTTCAGCCTTGTATTGTAAAGTAAAACTTCATGTCCTGGTTCAAAGTTCTTCTGGTTAATCTTCCGATCATGCC
>NW_018164859.1:470944-472135 GCF_001263595.1 Phalaenopsis equestris
CATTCCGTATCTAGTGAAAATGTTTTTCATTTAAAATCTTGAAACACTTTTAGCGTCACAACGAGGTAAAGCTTGTGCTTCAATCCACTTTGAAATGTAGTCTACTGCAATTAATATGTATAAGTTCAAAGATGAAGGAATAAATGGTCCCAAGAAATCTAATCCCCAAACATCAAAGATCTCAACTTCTAACATGAAATTCAGAGGCATTTCATTTCTTCTAGATATATTGCCTACTTGTTGGCATTGATCACATGTTTTTTTGTATGTGTAAACTTCTCTAAATAGAGCAGGCCAATAGAATCCAGCTTGTAAATTTTTATAAGCAGCTTTATCAATCCCAAAATGTCCTCCAAATTCAGAATCATGACATTTCCGAATGATTAGTTCAGTTTCTTTATAAGGTACACATCTTCTCATAATAAGATCCTTACATTGTTTATAAAAATTGGGTTCATCTAGGTTCATCCTAAAATACTAAAATATGCTTTCACATCATGAATGAATTTTCTTTGTTGTTGCAATGTCAGCAGAGGTGGCAAAAAATCACTTACAATATAATTAACAATTTTAACATACCATGGTATTTTTCACTCATCAATATTATAAAGTTGGTCATGAAGGAAACTGTCCGTAATTTCATTGTCGGTGTCAGATAATTCATGATATTCTGATCTTGACAAATGATCAACAATTTGATTATCAGTTCCCTTTCTATCAATAACCACAAAATCAAATTCTTGCATCAAAAGTATCCATCTAATTAACCTTGTTTTGGCATCCTTCTTTTGCATCAGATATTTAATAGCAGAGTGATCAATATTTAGTCCTAATTAATACGATCTAAATTTGTCTAAAGCATACACAATGACCAGTAACTCTTTTTAAGCAACAGTATAGTTAACTTGAGCATCATTAAGAGTTTTACTAGCATAGTATATAACTTTGTTGACCTCACTTTTGGTTGAGGTCTAGAAAACTTCTTTAGTAGCCTAGGTCTAGCCATAGGACTTTCCTATTGACTAGTCTTAGAAAACTAGAAAGGTGTCCTCACCATTAGAAATTCAAAACTCTTCTCTTTGCTCAACTTGAGATTCCACTTATTGGTCATAACCTCTAATATTTAGAAGGTAAGATCATTATTAAGAAGAGTTCGTATAGGATCACTTGGCCTTAGGATTGACCCTGGGT
>NW_018164860.1:0-49219 GCF_001263595.1 Phalaenopsis equestris
CAACTGACTAGACCTCTTGCCAATGTGACTAAAAGCTCGTCGTAGATCTTCACCTATCCATATCATTTGCATAGTCTGAGTTAGAGTGGCCTACACACAAATCTGCACTGGATGACTCTTTCAAATATCAAGCCAACATCAACTGTACCATTTAGACACCTTAGAATACTCTTCAAAGCCTGTCAATAACTATAAACTTGTCAAAGCTCAAAATCAAAGATTAAATAATATTTACTTTGACACTAGGAGATATCTCATCCAGAATGCATTGAGCTTTGCACCAAACCAAGCAACTTTTTTTAATGGCATATGAGAAGTCATTTAGGATCATTTTTATTTCTTGGTTTTTTTAAGAAATATATTCGCTTAATATTTTTATTACATGTTTTTATTTTTTTTAATTTAATAAATTTAATTTTAAAATTAATTAAATTAACAGTTTAGTATTTTGAGTACACTAAAACTAAATATCACCATTTTTTACTAGGGCCACCTACTTCAACATGATGTGGCTGACAATCACCACTTGTCACCTTGATCGATCAATCGATCGTCGTTGCCACTGCTTTCATGTTCTTGCAGGTCTTTAACTTAGCGCTTTCAACAACCAACATTATCTAAATTGATTATTTTAATATTTTTTTTTTAAAATATAATTTCATTTTCATTGTATATAATAAAAACTGTACTGTTTTATTTAAAATAAATAATATAAGTAAAACAAAATAAAAATAAATGACATCTAAACAACCCCATAGAGAATATTGATTTGGGCTTCTTTCTTTTAGCTTTATATTTCAAATGACTTGCACATCTCTACTTGACCATCATTTATTCTGTTAGATTTTGAAAATATTATACCATGAGTAAAACCACTTTTTACAATAAGATCTTTCATCTTTTAGAAAATAAAGGAAATGTACTGTTTACAGATATAAAATACACAGTATATATATTCTACTTCAACATCTATGATAAAAATATTATTTTATTTATCACATTTTAACACATAAAAAGGACTTTAATTAAAATAAATTTAATAATTTAAATTTAAATTAAATCATTCTCATTTTGATTAGTAATAAAATACATATCAATATATCAATACTCTTACTTCGATCACAAATTAAAATGAAAATCATATATAACATAATAGCTATTTACCTTTAAATAGTAAGAGATTGCTTGAATACCTCTGACTTTATACATAAGAAGCAATAAAGATAAAAGTAGAAAATATTCAGGAGAAATTGTTACATCTTTGATACGCTACCAACAAAATTTCATCAGTCCGCACGAATCTCAGTGCAATTTTTTGAATAAGAGACATTCAAACTTCGATTAAAAGTCATCCGGAGCTCCAATTTTAGCAAAATTATAGTCAAACTGACCGACTCGATAAGACGGACCTAATGATATCAAAGGTATTCCAATCCGAGTCAAATCAAGCCCATATCAAGTGATTAAATCACTATTACATGATTTCCGGAGGCATTTGAAAGGTCAAACGGATGCAGATTCTAGCAAGTTTATAGTTGAATCGAGCATCTCAAAAAGACGAATCCAACGAGCCCAAGATTGCTCAATTCTGACACCGTTAAGGCACTCAAATGTCCATCAAACGCTATATGATCAAGGGAAGCTCTCTGAGCCGTCCGATCAAAATGGTTTATATTCCTGCATTAATTGCACTCAAAACACTATAAATAGAGCCTCACCCCTCACATGAGGGGGGGAGGTTTAAGAGAGAACTTGAGGATTTGAGAAGGAGCTCAAGTCTAAGATCATCATCGTCATCGTCGATCGCCGTCGGCCACCACTGACCGTCGACCACCGCCAACCACCGCTGAACGCCCCTGATCACCCCCAACCACCACTTACTAGACGTAATCGGTCAACGTTATAACGTGGAAATCGAGTAACCCTTTTCCTGCCTGTGGGACAAGGGGCATCTGTAATCATCATCTTATAGTGGATTTTTACAACTGGGTCAGACCCCGTGGTTTTTCCTTTTTTACGGGTTTTCCACGTAAAAACTTCTGGTGTTATTACTGATTGATCCATTTTCATCTGAGTGTGTGCTGAACTTTCGTGCAACGTTAAGACGATAATCCATTACTCTACCGCCGCGAATTTTCTAGCACGCATCAATCTTAATATCAGCCAATACTAAGTCTAATGTACAAATAATGAATCACAACACATCATATGAGTGGTGCGAACAAGAGACATTAATCACGTATCTAGAGACATTATATAAAATTGTAAGAAAATGGAGCAGAATAAACATCATTAATCCATAGAAGAACATATTAAAACTTCTGAATGAAATCAAGAATATGGTTTGAGATTTCATCAGCCCTCTCCTGATTGATGAAGTGTGCAACCCCTTGCATCACAACAACATCCTCCAGCAATGGCACATCTCTTTTGAACCCACCGTTTTGAATGTAATCCTCCATTCCTCCTGCATGGTAAGCGAAATCCAGCTCGCCGATGATGAATTTCGTCGGTACTTTTATCTGAACATCATCCCATGGAGCAGTGAGCTCCCAGTTCCTGCACGATCAATTTTAAGTAATTCAACTTTCTAAACTCCATAATTTAGTATATGAAAGAATGATTACCATATAAATGTGTGTACTTACTTGTCTATGTTACGATAGTAATTAATTCCACCGGTGAAGCCGGTCTTGTTGAATTTGGTCGCGAAGTAGTCGATATCAGCTTCAGAAAGCCAAGCAGGGACTGTGATTTCCTTACTTTTTATTCTTCTAAATCCGCCATCTTTTGGTATAATCAGAGGCCCTGGATTTCTGGAGGCTAAGAAATTCTTCATGAGCAGAGCTGTATCAACCTCGGCCAATTGAGCTTCCACTTCTCCAACTTCCTAATTCACATTCGCAAAGAAGAAAAAAGGCAACTCATTTTCATTGAAAAACTCGGTTTTTTAATAATTTGTTAGACCAGATGCCTGTATTTCTGTTTAAGGATTACACAGACAGAACAGCAATAAAAACTTCAAAACAAACAGGAACAAATAGAGCGAAGAGGTCACCTGGAATCTGGAAACATAGAAATCATCCCCATAGATCTTCCTCAAGTTATCAACCCGCCACAGAGCCTGGTTCCTGGGCAGGAACGCCACGCTCAGGTTGACTAAAGCCTTCACTTTATCCGGCCTGAAAACGCACAGATTCCACGCTACAATCGCTCCCCAATCGTGCCCAACCACAAAAACCTTCATTGATTTTTTCTCATTAATAAAAAAAAAATTAAATTTTTAGAGGGAGGACAGAGTGGGCTCTGATATACCTGTTCCTGGCCGAGAGAGTTGATGAGAGCGACAACATCGCCCACGAGATGGAAGATAGAGTATTCGGCGACATCGGTCGGCGCTTCGGTGTCGCCGTAACCGCGGAGGTCGGGAGCGACGGCACGGTAACCGCTAGCGGCAAGGGAGAGGATCTGGTGGCGCCATGAATACCAGAGCTCCGGGAAGCCGCGAAGTTCTCCCTCCATCCTGTGTTCATAATGTTTGTAAGGATGAAGATGCAAATTTAAAGACTTTAAACTTTTCTTTTGCAGGATTAAAATAAGATAACTGAATGATAATTTACAAACTAATTTAATTATAAATCTAACATCTAAACTTTATTTATCACACCTATATCATTCAAATCTTTTCTATCACTTTAAAAGTAAGGGTTTTCTTTTACTTTTTAAGGAAATCATGCGTGTAAAAATTGAAGTTCAGATGTAAATGCGTAAATACAAAAGAATTGAGGGGCATGTATGTAAATTTTCCTAAAAAATAAAGTCCTAGATGACCAAGATATATCATATATAAATTAGTTCATAATGTTAAATTTGACGAAGCAACCGATTGGCAGATGAGCAATCACCGCATAGGTGACTTGCCAATGCACTCCATCCGCAGAATAAGACTATTACATGCGCGACCCTTGCAACACGTAATTATTATTATTTTCCTTTTTCTATTTCTCATGCATTTTTTATCAAACTTCTATATTGAACAAATATTCTTATCTCCTAAATAAAATTTCAATATAGTTTTTATTATGTTTGTTATTTATTTTGAATTCAATATTAGACTTTGTTATTCTAATTTATTGTTTCTTTTTTTTTAAGAGTAATTATGTATAGAGTGTTCTTGATGATGATATAAATTGAACGCTCAGGAGGTTTTTTGAACTATTAAACTGATGCATTTACACAAAACATGATCAGATCATTGAGAATTTGATAAATATAAAATATATGAGTTGAGATTTTAATATAAATTTTAATATTTGAGTGAGAATTTGAAACATGAATGAAAGAGGGTGGTTGATTTGTAAATAAAAATGTTTTGGTTTGCTTTCTAAGTAATTGCCTTCTTTCTTTTTTTTTTTTTTTTTCTCTTCTTGTGTTGCCTTTTGTATTGCTAACTTTACTTGTCTCTCATGTATTACATGTTTAGCTTATTTATTTTTTTGGGGAGAATTCTGATTAAGTTTGTCAAAAAATATCGTTGCTCGAAATAGTTCGGATTAAAATTATTTGTTCGTATTCAAATTATTTATTTTATTTAGAAATATATTGGCTTGGTATTTTTATTACATGTTTGTGTATTTTTATTTAATTTAATTAACTTAATTTTAAAAATAATTAAGTTGTCTATCATTAATTAGCTTATCATCACCACTAATCACCTTGATCAATAGATAATCGTTGCCACAGTTGTCATTATCTTGCAGGTCATTAACATAGCTTTGTCAACAACCACCATAATCTAAATTGATTGATTTAATATTTTAAAAAGAATATAATTTCATTTCATTGTGTATAATTAAAACTGTAATGTTTTATTTAAGATAAAAAAATATAAATAAAATAAAATAACAACAAAAGACATCTAAACAACCCCATAGAGAACATTGATTTAGGCTTTTTGTCATTTTGCTAGGTTTTTTTTTTTCTTAGCTTTATCTTTCAAATAACTAGCACATGATACCTACATGGCCATAACTTATTTTGATTAGTTTTCCAAAACTTTATAACACGTGGGAAAACACTTTTTACAATAAGATATACTTTAATTATGAAGGCTACAAGAATTTTTTTATTATTATTTAGAAATAACAAGAAAAATTTACATATTACCACACAACTCTTATGTATTAATTATAACACTAGTGTTATAATTAATCTTATGCATGATTTTGAATCCGAATATGACATGCCCAAGACATTGAATGTGAGGGAAGAGAGAGAGAGAGATGGTGATGTTAAGGCTGCCCCCAGCGAGGCAAAGTGGGGGTGTTCCCTGGGTGTTTGAACCCATTTCATTTATTAAATATATTTGTTTAGAGGAGAAGGGTAGAGCCAAAATGGAATGAGTCCTTCTATATATAAAATGTCCTTCTATTTATAGATTATAGAAGGATAAATATAAAAAGACAACTTTACTCTTGGGAGTTATTTTTGTTGGCACTTCTTTGACACTGTTGAATCCAAAAGAGTCCGTGAAACACACCCAATGAATGAAACGTTCTACTATGAGGTAATTAGTGGGGGGTGGGGAGGGAGGGAGGGAGAGAGAGAGCACTAGTAGACAAAAAAAAGTGTCTTATTCATGATATTGATCCCTATTTATATGTTCTAGGTCTCAATTTTTACTCTGATACAGATAAGGTGATCCTACTAATTGTTACTCTACCACATTATTGTAGTTTCATCGATAAATTTCACTCTCCTAAAGTATTAAAAAATAAAAAATCATTTCATCTCTTCCATAATGCCATCTCATGGTCACTAGACTTCAAACATGAAACCTGAAGCCCAAACAAATCTTTAATCTTGCCCATCAAGTTGCCAAGAACACTAAACCAACTTGCTAAAACCAAGCATTTAAACATTCTCACTGCATTCTCACTGTAGACATGTTAAATCTCAAGAATTTCCTGCACTTCAACATCAGGAACATGGGAGCTAGTTTTCCCAACACCAAATTTATAATTGCTCAAACTCTCACCAATCAAGGCACTATCCTCTTTGGCCTAATGCCCTCACTATTTTTACTCAATGGTCTAACATACTAGGAGATCAACCATCCCGAGAGTGCTCACATGCAAGCATTCTTAGCTTTGGAGTTTCTATAAAAACTCTGTTGTCACTCTAAAATGAGCCCAAATATTTAAGAGTTTAGTTTCATTCTACTTAAGAGGTTTCACAATCCCTCCGCCCTCACCCATACCCTCTTTAAATAATTGACTTCCTCATCAATGCTCTAAGCCTTGAAATATCCACTAGATATGTAAGATTGTAGAGGTGGTCTCTATATATTCAAATAGTGGCTCCCTCTATGTTGCTCCTTGTCCCATATTGGGTTCAAGAGATGACTCTTACAATTCACCTTTTTTTATATGACACTTAGTTCCCATCTCCATCTTTAGGTAAGGTTGTTAATGATCCAACTTCAAGCCAAGTTGGGATCCACTCAAATGGATTGAGTGCAGCTCGAAATAATCTTGTGGCTCATTATATTCAATTTCGAGCCAACTTAGCTTGAAATTTGGTCGAGCTCGATCACACAAACTTGAAACGAGCTGGTTCAAATTGAGTTAGTTGGATCTATTATAACTCAAATTTGTCTCCAAATCAAAACTTGGTGGCTCAAATTGAATTATTTGGTTTTGTTCTAGCTTGAAATCGGCCTATGACTCGTTATATTCAATTTTATTTAGTTATATATATATATATATATATAATATCTATTAAATAAAAATTATTTTGAGTTGATACATATATGACATGAAATCAGCTTGAAAAAAATTAGATATAAACTGTCGACTCATAGCGCAACCCGTTTATTTTGATATGATCTCGATCTGAGCCAAAATTCGAATTAATTTTTGAGAGATTAGCGATTTTCAAGCTAAAAGCACAACCATTTTCACATGCTAGTTTAATGCTCTGATTCCAGTTGCAACAACCCAAATACTAACCCATTCAGTCTGAATGTCATTATAGCCCTGCGACACCTCTTAGAATTATCATTTTTCTAGAAATTCATTTATCGTGTTATTTTCATGCAACAAAATATAAACAAATGTCACATAAAAGCACGAGTTTTTACAAAAATGTATATAAAAAGAAGCATAAATTTTAAGATATTGAACACTTTAACTATTATGCATTCTCTCACAATCTAGTCATGTCTCTAATACTTTTTATTATCGATGTTACTCTATATCTTCTGAATCCCATTACAGTTCTTGGTTGATATTAATTGGAATAGAATGGAATGTAGGAACAAAAGCTTGATGCGTGCAAGTCATATTATTCTATCAGTGGACATATTATTCTATCACTGGGGAAATTTACATACATAGCACACAATTCCTTTGTATTTACATATCTAATATTTAGAACTTAATATTAAAATCTAGGAAGATTTACATACATACCACTTAATTCCTTTAAATTTACATCCTAACACCTAAACTTGTATTATTGCATGCATGCCATTCAATATTTCACCTTGAATGAATAAGTTTATTTCATTTTTAAAAAATTAAAATGGTAATATTTTTGAATTGATGCGAAAGATTTGGGTAGCATAAATGTAAAAAGCAAAGTTCAGCTCTTAGATATGTGAATACATAGAATTGGGTGGTATGTGCATATATATGCCCATAAAATTTATAACCTTTGTTGGCATAAACTCCTAGATCTGTTATACTGCACACCATTCTTCTCATCTCAAAACAGAGTTTCATAGTAACAATATTAATAAATTGCAAGATATTGACCAAACTTATCAAAAAATCCATGATTACTATGCAATATAATTCTCATTTCATCAAAAAACACTACATCAATCCTTTGTAGAAAATATAGAATGTTACATATCTGGACTCTGTGCACAACATCGTTGTATACTGTTGTACAATATGTATATAACAGTGTACAACAGTATTGCACATGAAGTCCAGATACATTTGGGCTAGACAAGTAATAATTCTTCGCTCAGAAGACATACACATACACATACACAAAGATGGTTGCTTCCCAGCAGTCCTCTAGATCTGATCACCTTTCTATATACCTAATGCTATAAATTTCATGCTCACTGACAGATATATTACAGCAATAAGTTAACAAAAATCACAATCAAATAAGTATGATAGTTGAAAAACTTGAATTTTTCGAATAAATAGAACCTCATGCATTCTGAAAAACGCAAACACTAGACACCAAGCTCAATGTCAATCTTAGCATGGACATCTCCCAAAAGGCTCTTCAGTCTTGAGATCTCATTCTCAAGTGCAGCTTGTCCCTGCAATCTCCTCAGGAGCTGCTGGTTTATAAAACGCAGCTTCTTCACTTCTTCCTCTAAGTAAGCTGCATGCGCCTTTTTCTTCGCTCGATATTTCCGAACAGCCTCTTTGTTCCTCAGTGACTTCCTGACTGGCTTCTTCAGCTCCTTTCCTTCTCCTTGATCTCCTTCAGTGGCGGCAAGCATGTGGGTGTGAGTGTACATGTCCTGGTATATAGTTCTCAAAAGCTCATTGATGTTCCCACTGTTTGGTATGTCTGGATTTGTTAAAAGATGGCATCTTGAATAGTTTACTTCTTCTCCATCATCCATCATACCCTTGCAGGGCTTTCATTCCATGCCGAAGTGAATCAGAACCAACTGCTCCTTCATTCCTATGGTTGAAGCTTAAAGAATAAAGGAGAAGATTTTAAACTTTATACAAAAGAAGACCGTTTGTTTCATGATCTGATTTTATATATCTCTGCAGTTTTCTAGCTGCTGTGACGCTTTAGTACTCTGATAATAAAGCTCTCAACTTCGAAAAACATCCGCTATGAAGCAGAGAGAATAAAGCCAGAAGAAGCTTTCTGGCTATTACAAAACGGCGCAAAGTAAAAACTTACGGATTCAAAAGAAACGTTCAGAACCAGAGCATCAAAATCTGAGTTGTAAGCAACACAGGGATTAGAAGGCTAATGCTTCATCTCATGGAGCTCAGCGAGAGATGGCCGATCAATTGAATTCAACAAGTAGCATCCTGAACGGAAATCAAGCATAAAAAGAGGAACTTTGGCGCAGGAAACATATGCAAAGCTCTTCAAGCGGACCAAAAAAAACACAAATTTGGAGAAGTTGAAGATTTGCAACAAAGAGATTTGATCACTCGTGAGTGGAAATCGACATAAAAAACTTGAATTTGACGGAGGGAGCGCATCAAAAGTTTGTCTGATGGAGAGCATATATCAACAAATAGAAGAAAGCG
Source organism: Phalaenopsis equestris (assembly GCF_001263595.1). Classification (NCBI taxonomy): domain Eukaryota; kingdom Viridiplantae; phylum Streptophyta; class Magnoliopsida; order Asparagales; family Orchidaceae; genus Phalaenopsis; species Phalaenopsis equestris. Next base: position 9,309 of record NW_018164860.1, read on the forward strand.
GCCCTTTTGTTTTCTTTTTGGCCTTTTCCTCTGCCTTTCAATGTAATAAAGCTTTGGTTCTCTTTTAAGATGGTGGAGCAGAATCTGAGAAAATGAGGAAATGTGGGGGTGGTAAGTGATGGCCGATTTGGTTTGAAGAGCGGCATTGGACTCCTCTGTTTCAATTTTACATGGGGACATTTACATATATGCGACCCAATTCATATATATTTACATATCTAACATTTTTTACATGTATACCACATCACATAAAACTCAAAAGTACCACCATTTTAACTTTTTAAAACATTTTTTGAGCACAAGTAAAGTGACTCGTGAATAAACATTAAAGTTTAGTTGTTAGAAATGTAAATACATACGAATTCTGTGGTATATATGTAAATCTTTCTTTCACAAAGGAACATTAACATACATACCACCCAATTCTTATATATTTACATATCTGACACTTAAAGAATTTTAATTCTTACATTTACATTTATACGACCCAAATCTAAACCAGCCGAGATGTGAGAATTACAGTTTCATTAAAAAACCGGTCAGCAATGAGCAAATTTCAACTCATACAAGTAGCCTCTATTTAAAATTATTCTGCTTGTACGTTATGAATGATCATTTTCTATCACCTTAAATGGAGATCTGAGCATAAAGTCAACTCCAAAATCAATGGAGCAATACATTTGAATTTTTATAACTCAATGTCTTGACATTTTCTTAGAAAAATTTACATATGCAGCACACAGTTCTTATATATTTACATATCTCACACCCACCACACTTTCATATTTACATACATAGCATTTTGATGTTTTAAACTAGTGCATTTTGGTGTTTTAAAAGTGGTAATAATATTATTTATGACCTGATATTAAAGATTTGAATAGCATGTGAGTAAATACACATATGCAGCACACAGTTCTTATATATTTACATATCTCACACCCACACTTCATATTTACATACATAATATTATTTATGACATGATATTAAAGATTTGAATAGCATGTGAGTAAATACGACAATTTAGATATGAGATACATAAATACATAAGAATTGTGTGGTATGTATGTAAATACCCTTTTCTTATTATCTTAACTAAACATAGAAGTCAATCCAATAAAAAAAATAGGTGATGATTTCATTACAATGTTCATGTAGAGAAGTTTAACTTCTCTTTATTTGAATAATGAAACTAGCATATTCAATGGTCTTCATTTCCGAAAAAATGGTACATCACCAAGGAAACACTGGTGTGGATCGGCCCAGGCGGGGCTCAACTGAAGACTTGTTCTGAAGCATGGTGTAAAGGAGAACTTATTTCTTGGTAATTAGAAAAGGTTTTGCTAGCTCCTAGATAGAATGTCGAGACAGACATGCATATTCATAACTCATTATACTATTAATGGCAAGGTGTATGAATGGCCTATGGATTCATAGAGATTAATGTTCCTCTTAAGGTTGTTAAGGCATTAGAATTAAAATTATGACAGATCCAAACATCCAGAAAAGGTTATAGTTTTCGTTAATGGAACACGTAAGGTTTTATGCTAGTAAACATTATAGCTGCGAAGTTTTGTGTGATGTGATTGATGTGGATATTTTTCTTATGTTGTAACGTGAAGATTTATTGGATAAATTATATGGAACCAATATGTTTAAGAGAAAGTCTTCAGTAGTGGTTATCACCTAATATGAATCTATCCCGGGGATGTATGAAAAACTTTTTGAATGTAGAATCATGCTATTTAGGCAATGCAATGCATCAAAGTACCTTCATGTGGCTGATGAATGAGATATTCAAACATTCCATGAAATATTTTGTTTAGCTTTCTTTGATGTTATCTTAATTTGTTTGGAACAAGTAATTGAAACAAACTTTCAAGTCATTTTACAATGCTTTTGAAGAGCTGAGAGAATAGAAATTGTACATTAATATGACCAAGTATGACTTTGCATCCAACAAAGTAGACTTTTTGGGTTTCATTTTTAATTTTGAGAGCATCTAAACTGATCCCAACATGATTTTGGCTATCCAATTCTCACCAATTCCCACTTTGCTGACTGATGCATGGAGCTTACTATAGTTTGGCCAAATTTCATCTAAGGATTTAGAGCGCTAATGACACCTATTATAGATTGCTTGAAAGAGAAGACCTTTGTGTAGGGCTGTAAGCAATAGAAATATTTAAAAAATATTAAGTAAGCTCTTTGTAAGGAACAAACTTGGGCAATACAAGATATTGATTAACCATTTCGAGAGAAGGTTGATGCCTCTAATGTAGCCATGGGTATAGTTTACTCACATAAAAAAATACTTATTGAGCTTGCCACGTTCCAAGGCTCGATACACGGCCAAGTTCTAAAGGGCGAATTGCAAGAGAGTTTGTTGAGTTCCAAGGGTCAAGTTAGCCAAACTTCAAAGGGCCAAGTTAGTTTAGTTTTAAAAACTGAATTCCAAGTGTTGAGTTCGTTGAGCTCCAAGGACCGAGTTGGTCAAGTTCTAAAAGATGAATTCCAAGTATCAAGTCGATTGAAGATCAAGGGTTGAATTCCTAGTATTTACTTCCATAATCAAGTTGTGTGGGGATTAATATCTTATACTTTTATGTATTTTATATTCTTGTGAAATCTTATACAAGAAAATCACCTCAAGGTTTAATAGAGTCAAATGTAGACATAACCCACAGAAAATTTCGATTTCAGTTTCCACTCACTTTAAGTTGAAGCCATGTAAAATAAGCTCATTTCTAATTGCTCAAAACATCAATGATAATGCATATGTTATTGCCCTTCAAAAGGAAATAAAAAATATCTCTTATTTCCAATGTTTTAGATTTGTTTGAATATCACCCTTAGATGTCAACTCGATTTGGGAAAGTTTATATAATGAAGTGAATGAACAAGAGAAATGAATTTGGGTGGAACTAACTATTATAATAGTTTTAATTAAAGCGTGCTTTCAATAATTTTAAATCCCTATGGTTATACATAATAATTTATTATTTTCATAATAAAAATATATACTATGTTAACAATTTACATAGATGCAATCAATCTTAGGGGGTGTTTGGTGGAACACTTTTAATCGGATTTCACCTAAATCTAGCCAAACACCAAAAATAGTAAAACCAATTCCAACTTCTTATTAAAGTAAAATCTATCTCGTTCCGTTTGTTTCTTCCTGCTCCGTCTCTTCTATGATGTAAATCCGAATTTATCAAATCCAACTAGGAGGCGGATTACAAGGATTTAAGTCGCAATTTCTCACCTGTTCTATCTCAGTCGCAAACTGACTGAAATCTCTGATAAATCCTATTAATGTAAATATTTTGCTGCAGCCAAACATCGCCTTAGAGCATATAAACGAGAACATCATCTAACCAAAAATTTTAAAGAAAAGAAATCCTGAAAACTTCTTCAAAACATAGATGAGTAAATTTTAAGGAATCAATTTATACCCGTCAAATAAATCTGTATATCAAATACATTTTCGAGTAAAGTGCCAAAATAATTCCTGATTATTTTTACGGAGCCGTTTTAGTCCCAAATTTTTTATAAGTGTCTAAATAATCTTCAACTATTTTAAAATCGAGCTCTAATAGTCTACCGTTGAGACTATTTAAACCACAATTTAAAAAGTGGAGACTATTTAGATACTTCTATAACCTCTAAGACTAAAACGACCCATATAAATAGTCAGAGATTATTTTGACATTTTACTTGTAAATTTTCTCAAAGCAAATAAACACAAACATTATCATTATAATTAAAAATTAAAGCTATATTACCTTTATTACTATTATTACAAATCATTAACCATTATTAATTATAAAATCACACAATTAAGCAAATCCACAAAATGCACACTGGACGCCTGTTATGCCCTCAAATCCAAGCAACCAAAATATCCCGCCCTCAAATGGCTTCCGGTTGTCATTTCTTCACGATTCCCATCCCCCCTCTTCCTCCAAATCGCCGCTGTCTTCGTGCTTCTCAGAGTCCTTCGCTGCCTGCGTCCGCTTTCTCCTTGGCCGCTCCTTCTCTTCCAAAAACCCTATCTGAGATCCAAAAGAGATGCGTTATAGCGTGCCTTCGAGCCAAAGAGTAATGTCAAACACTCATCTTCATCTTTTATCTTCTTCTTGTAGTTCTAAGATGATTCGGAAGTCCAAAATGGTGCATGTAAATGGATTAATTGACGATGAAGTTTGCTAAATTTTGTTATTTTGCTGAAAAAGACCCTACTTAATCAGCCGTTGAGGTTTACAATTATTTTAGAATAAATCATGCGATTTCCATTAAAGGTGATGTTGAGCTGTTTTTGCGTTGTTCGTTATATATTCATTTGATGCAGTACAGTTGTTTAATTGAATCGTCGCGTATTAGATGCATTGCGATTTTTTATTTCATGATTTTCTCCTATTGTTTACAATCTATAAATGGTAGACAAAACCTAATCAGCATTTTACCCTAATAAGAGGCTGTTTAGCAAATAAGATTTAACTCATGTTGGATTTAATAAATCCTGTAAATGCAGATTTAGTAAACCCTGGCATAGATACTAAAATCTGTCGAAATATTAAAGATTTGAGCAGTTTGGTTGGCCGGTTGGTCTGACTGTTTTTTCTTTTAGGTTTAAATTAATATTTTTTTGAGCTAGTTTGAGAAGGAACCTGTTTATAAGCTGAATAGGCTTCTTAAATATAAGTTCCAGAATAATCTAGATAGTGGGTGCTTAGGAGACCTACTTCACAGTGTTCTATAATCACATTGGCACTCATGTTCAATTCCTAGTTGTAAGTAGGGTCGGCTAAAAATAACTGATTAGAGCTCAAATGAGTTCCTAAATCCTAAGCTACAGCCGAGCAAAGATGGAACAAATCACCAAAATCTTTTGATGAGTGCTGGATCCTGATCTGTCTTTAAACCTCACTGAAGTAATAGAGTGTGTGACAAAAAAGAGAGAGATAGAGAGAGAGATGGACACAAAATGAACTATAATTTGTGAGAAGTGTGTTACTCGTTATTCATAGAACGATCTCCTATTTATAGAAAAAGGGGATGCAATGGTGAAATTATATTTATGTCCCTGTTTTAATGTGGAATGTACATATTATGATTTGGTATTCTACATATGAGAGCCCATAATCTGACGACTCAAGCAATCGACTGGTTGGACTAGCGAGCTCTTGGTAGGCGCTGCAGTCGGCTAAGCTCGGTAAATATTGTCGGTTGGCTAAACTAATGAGGTTGCTGGTCGATCATGTTCAGTAGATGTCATTGATTAGTTGATCTTTCTGTTGGAAAGTGGTCAGAAAGATTGATTTGGTCGGCTAAATCGTGCCAATCAGTTGGTGAAGTCTGTTCGTCAACCTTCGATCCCTGATGATGAACTTTTGTCCGTAGAACTAAGCTAGGTTATCAGACAAAGGTTGAATCACCATAATTTGATAGGTAGCTGCCCTTAGACGGAGAAATCCAGAGGAATGACTAAGACTTGTTGTTTTATTGACTCTTGATGATGTTCAGCGAGACCGTTGGATGTCTCCGGTAGAACTGCAAGACTCGAGGGTTTAACTTCTCCCTTGTGTCGGTTTTATTTTGGGAAATGACTTGGATCACCCCGTGCTTTGCTTTTGGTCAAACCGCTCAAATTCTAGTCTTTCGGTTGCCTTGGTTAGCCTTGACCTTTGTATGCCCGTCTAACTGGGTCTCCAGGTTTTCTGTTGGGAGGCCTCCTTCGATATGTCTTTTCCCATCTGAACCGTTAGATTGCCTCGCAATCTGTGCTGGTACTTTTCCTTTTACAATAGAAATCATTATTTTTAGGTAACTGATGAATCCAATTCATTAATTAATGATTGTTGCTTGTTGGAATATTTCTATGAAGCAAGAGAATGAAAGAATGATACAATTCTTTTGACTCCAAAATACTCAAAACACACAAACAACAATATGAGTGAATCCATATTTTTCTAACTGAAAAGCCTGAACGAAAAAAATTTCTAGTGTCTATTGTAGATTAACTGGATTTGAAATTACAAGTATTCTCTCGTTGTTTGTCAGAAGAACACTAGTAAAAAAGATTTTTAGCAACTAATGAGACTGGTCAGATGGTTGTCAGTTTATGATGAGTTGGGATGAAGGAATTAGAAGAGTAATGGATTGATTTGGATGTGAAAAAGAGCTTTTGTTTTAGTGTTCACAGAGGTGGTTGATATGATGTCAGTGAAGGTTACCCGTTCAACGTCAATAGAGCTTGGTATTGGTGAATGAGGTCAACGGAACATCACAAGGAAGCCCAATTGACTGACTATGAAAGAGGTTGTATCTGTACGTGTTGGATTGGCGGATGACCTTTGATCAAATGAGGCCGTGTAGAAATTCTTTCAAGCAGAGGTCCTTTAGACATGGGAGATCGACTATGGAATGATTAGAGGGAGATTGGGAAAGCAAGGAGACCAGGCAGACAAAGAGATCACTCAATAGGGAGATTGGATAGCTATGAAGATTGGTCGGGAAATTGTGACTAGAGAGAGCTTCTAGAAGCAGTTTCCCTTAACTGAAATAAGTAAAGTGCCAAAATAGTTCTCTGATAGCTTAGATGGCGCCATTTAGTCCTAGTGTTTATAAAGGGTCAAATTAATTCTGAGAATCCTTAAATTGGGGCTATAACAGTCCTTTTGAGAAGACTAATTCAGTTTATGTTAAAAAAGTGTCGGGACTAAATTATCATTTTTATAGGGCATGGGACTAAAATGACCCCCCTTAAAGAGCTGTGGGATTATTTTGACACTTTTCTCTCTCTAATATGGAAAACTTTGGTAAGTGGAAATTTTTCCAAAATGGTTAGGTTATGTTACCTCCATTGTGACTGGAAATCATATGTTGGAATCACTAAAACTACATCTTTACAATGCATTGGTAAGCTTAAGTATGTCTGACATTTTTTGAAGATTGCCTGGCCAGAGTCTCATGTGGTGGCTCTCGATATATGTCTGGCTTATTATTTAATTTGTAGCCCATCTATGGTGCTTTCTTTCTAAATTTGCCTTTCAATTTGAGACCAAGTAGAGATTTACTTTTGTTTTCTTCTTATTGCTAAATGTTTGGCCTTAAAACCATGTGCTGTTGGATAGAAGTAACTAGTAATTACAAAGCTTCCACAAAACTTGAAGCTGAAATTACACTAGTTTGCCTATCGAAAATTAAATGTTTTCTGCAACTATATTTTACTCAACTAAATATTTTGTTAAAGCTTAAGTTTCTGACTTTGCTTTGCAGTGGAATGTTGGCAATGGAAGCTGCTCGTGCTGCTCTTAAAGGAGGAATAGCATTGGTAAGACTTTTTTTACCAAACACCATCTTCTGATTTAAATAAACAAACTTATTAAATTCTGATTATTTTTACCATCAAAATTCTAGCTTGAAGTTATGATGTCCACTCCAGATGCATCAATGGTAGTTGATTTGTTAGCTTTTCAGATTTAATATTAGTACCGCACATTGCACTATATTAATTCTTTAACCTGTTTTCTGCAGGTGATACAAGGGCTTCTGCAGGAAAATCCCTTCTTAATAATAGGGGTAACTGTTGATTTACCAATACAATTTACAAATAAGTTTGATTTAAGAATTAGAAGTATACTTTTATGAACAAGGCACCTGATCACTAATGAGTAATTTGCTATGCAAGCATATCAGAAACATCTAGACCTGCTGTTAGTTCTTCAATGTTTTTTACTCGTACACTGTTTATATTATGCCATGATTAACAGTTGAGGAAATTAGGCGTGAGATTGAAGCTAAATGCATGAAGTAGTGCCTAAGATTTAGGGAAAAAAACAGGAATAGAATAAGCGTGATAATAAAAAAAATAGTGTAAAATGGTTTCTGTAGAGTAGGACATTTAATGTAATATTCAGCAGTGATAATTTCATAAACCTTTTGCCTTATACTTGGAAAAAGGCTAATGAGCTGATGATGGTGGTGGTTATGATTGTAATGATGAACTGTTATTGTCCTTAATGTCATGATATGCTCGTTTGTTTTAGTATGTATATCAGAATCAATGCATGACACGTAATTGATGGGAAACTTCATGCTTTTATTTATTTGATAGCACAATTTAATTCAAACTTTAGCCTATTATGATTTTGATTATGTAGGCCGGGGCTGTCTTAAATGTTGATGATGCAAGAGAAGCAATTAATGCTGGTGCCAAGTTTCTTATGAGTCCTTGCACTGTCCTGGTGAGTTTAACGTATCTTTGATGTATATTTTTGGCTTTATGTGATTTGGTAGATTGTTTATTTGATTATGTGTTTTGTATCTATGCTAGAATATTTTGCGGCAAATTATCCTTAAAGAGTTTAGGAAATTTTGATATTTTTTTCAATTGGTTCATAATAGGATAAGGAATTTATAAAAAAGACTAAATTTCTAACTTTGGTTTGCAAATTTATAGAAGATATTTTTTATTTGCTGCAATGTATTTTCTTGTTTAAAGCAATGTTATCAAACCTGCATGAAGACTATAGGCTATTGATATCCTTAAGTCATCATTCCCTAGCTGCTTTTTTTGTTACTAATTAAGGTGTATTTAGGGCTGCGGTGCGGTGCCACATCTTATTTTCTGGCATTTGAAAAAATTGTGTTTTACCTGTTTTTTTAAAAAGTTACGGTGAGAAGCTGTATTTTGCAACCAAACTTGACTAAATGTCTGTTTAGGGAAGCTGCAGTTTTTTAAAGAAGCAATTGTGAAGTTGCTGTAGAAAAAACAACTATTCAAAAAGCTGTGTTGGCTGTTACTATTTTTTTTTTCAAAAAGTTAGACTGCAACTTTCAAGCAGCCACCGCTCTTAGATAGGTTTAGACTGCAAAACGCAGCTTTCGACTGATTTTTTTTGAAAAAATGGACAAAATATAGTTTTGTCGAATAGAAAAAAGTGCGTTGCGACACTGCTGCCCCAAACGCATCCTTAGTGCGGTTGCTACCAGAAAATTATGGTCTGACTTTTTTAAAATAAAATAAATTTATAATAGCCAATACAGTTTTTTTAACAATAATTTTTTCTGTAGCAGCTTCACAACTATTTCTTCATACAACTGTAGTTGTCTCAAACAGACCCTAAGCTGATGTTTGATCATTATAGAAATGCCAACCCTCCCTAGAGGCCTCAATCTGTAAGAGAGAATTGGAATTTTTCTTAAGTAGATTAGTTTTGTTTTTATTGGAATTTTATTAATGTTTGGACTAATGTTTATTTAAATGCTTGGTCAACATTTTCCATTGATGTAGTTTCCTATAATTCATTACTCTTAAATGAGAACATCTTTATTAAGATATTATTTTGTGAAACCCCTTAAGTACTATGAAGGCGAATTCTTAAAAATTGAGGCGTATTTTGGTGTAATGGTAGAATTTCACAAAAAACTTCAAAGTTAAGCTCCAAAATTAATCTTGCTAGCATGAGAATACCTTTGGTATGGGTGACCTTCTAAGAAGTTACACTAATGAGCAGGGGCATACCCAACTTATATATTTAAGGGGGGCAAATTTATTATAAAAATAATTTAATTTTTTAAACATGAAATGAATAATATGTATTTAGATAAACGTAAAGCGCTAAATAAGGGTGAGTTAAACACCCAATATAAATTTTAACTAAAAATTTAATATAATTAAGAAACAATTTATAATCAATGTACAATTAAATTATTTTTTATATTATCAACTAAAAATAATAAATAAATAATAATAATTTAATTTCAAAATATAAAAGTGAAAATTAATTTAAAATTAAATTATTTTCTTATTTTATTAACTTTAAATAATTAAATACAAATATAGTTTGGAGATAGAAAAACTAAAATAAAAATAAATAAAAATAAAAAATACAAAATTTAGGATGATTTACATACTTTCCACTCAATTCTTATATATTTACTTATCTATCACCTACACTTCAATTTTAACATATATGCCACTTACCTATGTATGAAAAGGTGTATTTCACTTTTTTTAAATTTAAATAGTAGATATTTTATTGTGATATGAAATATTTGGGTGATATAAATATAGAAATAAAATTTAGGTGTTAGATATGTAAATACATAGGAATTGGTTGATATGAATTGTGTAATGTAACCTATTATCGTTAGAGATCTATTAGGGTGCCTTTTAGTCCCACATTTGGGAATTATCATTTGTTACAACTCGTTAAATAAAAAAAATTGCCAAGAAAGTTAGACTCTTTTATGGCCTTGTGGTTAAATAGATGTGCTTGCAATATGAGAATGTTTGAAAAATAATATTTAGGCTTTGTTTGGGGTGGTTGCAGCTTCTCAGTTTTTTAGCTGTAGCTGCGCTGCGCCAGAAAACTGCTGCGAAGAAGCTGCTTGTTTGTTTGGTGCAGCTGTGTGAAAACAGCTATAAAGTAACTGTTTCTGGAAAAAATGATCATGCTGCCCTTGTTTGGTAAATATGTTTAAAGGAAAACTCTAACAGCCACATTTGAAACTTCATAAACAAAATTTATTATGTAAGAAATTATTGAAAATTGAAAGTGTTAAATATGTAACAAATTTAAGTGTTAAAAAATTAATTAATTATTATTATGTAATTAATTTAAGTATTAGATATGTATATATATCGAATTGCTTAATATATGTTAAAAGTTTAGCTGTTAGATTGGTAAATATATGAATATCAAACTTTTATGATCAAACATCTACACTTTAATTTTTCATTTACACTACTCAAATGTTTCATATCACATTGAAAATACTCCCATTTTAAAATTTTAAAACTGTTATTAGGTGGTAGAAATGTAAAATGCAAATTTTAGTTGTTAGATGTGCAAATGTAAATGCTGCTTAAAAAAATAGGCTGCGTACTGTAGTATCCATTTTGTAGTGTATTACAAAAGCAATTCATCATTCACATAACAAAAAATTTCATAATCATGGATAAATACTTTTAAGTCCAAACTTCAATGAAAACAGTCCAAAATTACAGAAACACTTCTCAAGTAACAGATAGTATCAGGAGAGCAAAAAAAAAGTCTAACACTATTACAATGACAATTAACAAGATAATAATATTATTTTTAACATTCACATGGTGTAGCCCCCGGCCAGCCTTTCCTCAAGTGAAGCTCGTCATTCTTGACCATTGTCATCAGGGAATCCGCCAAAGTGTCTGCCCAACTGAAGAAGTTGCACTGTTCTGCGATGTTCCTTGGGCAGCTATAAAACTGTCTCCCGTAACTATACGGCTGACGTGATGTCAACATGGTAGTTTGGAGGCCACAGTGACAGAGCAATCGTCGAGATGTCCCGGACATCCTTGAGCTCATATTTTTCTAATTGCAACAAAAGATATAACAACTTATATTACTTGTTTAGCAAATCAAAACCTTTTCTACTTGTGAGAACTTCAAATTGCAGACAAAATGCATAAATGAGATGGTTCACATTCGAATTCTACGCATACAGAACATGAAAAAGGAAAACAACAAATGACAATTGATTTTGTGTCACACAAATATCCATAAGGAATGTTAAGAACTGTTGAGAACACAATGCTCACAATAAAACCAACACAAAATGAATATTGTATCCTCTTTCAGCAATTCACTAATAGGGTGGTGTTGGCATAAGGAAGATTAGTTCTACCTATCAAACATATGTTAATTAGACTATTGATAAATCATGAAACATTGTCATCAAGTTTTAAGTGGGATCATAAGCACTTGTATAAAATAATAATAATAAATAGTTAAATCTAGAATGAACTGATTGCATGACTGAAGCTAGCACTTCATTCAATCCCAACGTGAAGAGCTAAGCAAATGTCAAACACAAAATTTTGCATATTTCCAGGACCTTAGCAATAGTATTGAGAACATTATTCATAAAAAGATGAGGCTCACTTTCTAAAGAAGTGTATTCCTTTACGAATAACCACACAATATTCTAAGAATTGAAGTTCAAAGTATTCAGCTCAAAGGAGAAACCTGGTTCCTGAACCATTCTGCTTTCACAATATTCCAAGAACCTGGTTCCAGAACCGACTATCTCAAAGAACAATAAAATCGTTTCATGCAATACAATCTGAACAAGTAGAGGAACTCACTAGACTCACACCCAGCTTATATGAAACTAACAATCACTATAAGGAATGGCAAACCACCTACTGCCATTCCATCATATACACGAAGCACCTCTGAAACATAGCTGAGCATCATAAAGAGGAACAAAAAATCCATTCCTAAGCTTCCAAAATCATCACAGCAAACCATAATCCATACTAGCTTACAGATACATTCACGAAATGGATTTGAAGACCACACAAACGTCCGGCTGCAACAACAGAAGAAGCCACACGGGAAGATTTCGATTACATGAGAATCATGCGTAGCAAGAATAAAAACATTCCTGATGTCTTCACAACATCAAAGACAAACACAACTAAACCCCAAAGAAACCACAACCAGAAAAAAATTTTACCCAGCAGCTAAACAAATGTGGAGGAGATCTAACAGGCATGCGAGAAAAGGGGCACGGGGGTATGGATTTTGCTGATCTAATAGGCTGCATAACCCTAAAGAAACCACATTCCAGATCATATTTACCAAGTAGCAGATCTAACAGGCATGCGAGAAAAAAATTTCTTACCCTTGCTGTGAGGAGATCATGAGAACAGGAAGAGAAGGAGAAGGAAGAGAAGAGAAAGACGAACAAGAAACGTCACTGGCTGGAGAAGAGGAGGGGAAGAGAGGAAGATCGCGGCTTCTATTTCGTGGGATAGGGCAAAGGGGCACGGAGGTAAAAGTTGTGTCCACGAAGTTGGGCCGCTGCAATTAACCCACATTGCTCTTTTGATCCGAACCGCGGAAAGCGGCGGCAGGAACGCAAAACCAAACGCCAAAAAAAAAAAAAAAAGCGGCGCGGCATCGCCCCGCATTCCCACCGCCCGCCCAAACATAGCCTTAATATTTAAGTTTTTATTTTCTTATAACTTGAATATGCTCATTAAAAAAATTGAGTTTGAATGTTATCCTAATGTTTTATCTCAATTTACATTTTAAAAGCTCAAATTGAGTCGAGCTTGAACCAACATCTGTAGAAGAATTGTTAGAGTGGGGTCAAAATGCACATTTGAGGGGGTAAAAAATCAATTTGCCCGTCCTTTTCGATCGAACTATGAAATTTAGAGGGGGCAATTGCCCCCTTCGACCTAACATGGGTCCGCCCATGCCAACTAGGCAAAACCATGAAACCATCAGGCGAAAGCGGACAATATCTCCACTGGTGAGAGCTCGGGCGTTACAAACTATATGCATTACACTAGTTGGAAGATGGGAATTAAGTGCCATATAAAACAAAGTGCTGCGCCATGAGAGTTATCTTTTAATGCTATATGGTGCGAGCCATCTCTTGAATCTACAGGGGTCCCCTCGAGAATCATATCTGCCTAGTGAATGATTCTGGGTTAGAAAATCCGACGAGGACTTCAGTTACTGAAACTAGTGGAGATTGTGAAACCTTTTAAGTAGAAAGAAACTGAACTTTTAAAAATTGAGGCGCCTTTAGGGGTAACTGTGGAATTTTATTAGAAATTTCAAAGTTAAGCATGCTCATATGAGAGCACTAAATCACGAGGCCCTCTCACCAAAGCGGACAATATCTTTATGGTTGGGAGTTTGGACTGCTACATATTTAGTCTCAATTTTTTAATCCAAGTTCAATATCTAGTTTTGAAGTTAATTTATGGGTAATGACCAGAGATCTCATGGTTTTATCTTCTGAGATATACGAATGGATCCATTTTATCAATGCTTAGATGCATTGAACCGTAATATTCTGAGGCTTGATTAGCAATCAAGAGCAATTTCATCTCATAAATTTGGAACAGATAGTGGTGGAAATGCATTTGGATGTTGACAGTCTTTTGGTCTTATCATTGACTCATTTATTTGGTAGAGGATTGATTTTATTAGTCTCATTGAATAGTTTAGAGACACAGAATATGTCTGCTTGAAGTTCATACATACTGGACATGATCAATATGATCTTAGTTGAATGGAATGGCATAAGTTATCCATGAGTTTCAAATTGGCTTGAAAAAAATATTTCGAGGATATGGGCTTTTTATTTTCATAATTTTAATTAGTAGATTTGATTTTGACTTATAAGCTTGTTAGCATGGGAGTTGGCCTTAATTTAGGTTGGGTTAGAGGTTACATTTATTAGAAGGCCTAAGCTTTGATTCAATGAATTTGCTAGTTTTGTGTTGATCCAAATTAATTAAAATGAGGCTTACATTATTTTATGGCTCATCAGTAACCTTGAGGATAACAAAAGTCACATAATGATTCTCACACACTTACCTTTTAAGTGAGATGACTATTGATTTAGTTTGGTGGGCTTATTAGCTTTGTGCCGGCTAGATTACTTAGGTTGAAATGGGGTTTATATAAATTGAAGAGCCCAATACTTGAGTTGTTTTGAATATCCATCCATAACTTTTATAAGAATATGAAAACTGATAGCAATTATTTATGTGATTATTAACATGCCAACTCTTAACTAGATGTCTTAATCATATATATTTTGCATGTTTTTCACATTTTACTAGATTACTGATACCGACAAAGAGGTATGAGAGTAGAATTTCATCAAAACAACAATCAAGAAATGTTGAGAAGAACTCTAGAGGCAAAAAAACAACAAAATGAATATTATTGATGTCCAGTATGCACATGAATACACACGACAAGACCCCACACGGGTTTCCAACTCCAAGATGCAGCTGCAAGAAATATGAACAGATAGCTCAACCTTCCCAAATGAAAGAAACTCACAATTATAAAACCAAAATCTGTCCCGATACACAAAACAACCCCTATTTATAATCACTAAGACTCCCCTTATTACAAGTTTATCATTCAAATAGAAAACACATAAAAACAAAGAACTAAAAAACTGAACTATAACATAATGTTGACAACACTAGTACTGATGCTTCCGCATCATTCTCCCAAGGTTGGAGAAGATTCAACTTGGGTCTCCTATTCCGACTTGGGGACACTAAAAGCAATGGAGTCGTTTTAATCCCCGAGTAAGTCAAGATCAATAATCCAAACATTTTCCCTAGCTAATAGATAAAGATTGGTGATATTGCATGATTCTTTATTTCCATGAGAACCGAGTCCTGTTGAATATGAATTGAATTCCAACATATCGGTCCAAGAAGAGGTTTTCTCAGTCATGATGCAATACAAGCGATATACACTTCAGTTTTTTTGTTACACCTTGATCATATCCCGCATTTTCCCTTGTTGGAGTAAGTTTTCCTATAGTTTCTGGAAGGAATTTCTTATTTCCCCATCTATGAGTGTTGGCTCTTCAAGGTTTTCATGTTGAATGGTACGGTCTGGGAAAACATCTAATATGTTGTTATTCATTCACATATTCATCCAAACTTAATTACTCTTCAAGATGATGTAATGCTTGATTGACCTCTGGCTGTGACAATAGTTTAGAGACAATGAACGTAGTCGGCCAGATTGTGTCGACATCTTTTTCAATATTGAATTAATTTGCTTCACTAGAAATAATGATCACAAGATGTTTAATAAGAATCATTTTCTTCACTAGTGGCAGAAGGAACCCTTCTAATTTGAATATTCACAATGAACTTCACCAGTTTGTGCTTGCAAACATCGACACAAGAGATTTTCACTCTAGGAAATCCAATGCATTCCAAGTTGATCATATACATGTATCCATGATGATTCCGACACCGGGCCTTCAAACCCATCAAAACTTGAGGATTCTTGATGAAATGAGTTTTTCTTTTTCTTTCTCAAGAATTTTGTTTTCTTGATCTACCTCCTATGTTTTCAATTTTTATTGTTCAATAACTTCTTTCTTGAAAATCTCTCATTGTTAACCTTCCATAACAAGTTCTTGATTGGGTCTTGCAACATTTCTTCGTGGTGACATGTTGTTTCCTTAGAAAGTTGTAAAGGAAAGGAAGGAGAATGAAGGAGCTTTACGGCAGTGAAGAACCAAGAAGACAGAAAGTGTCTATTGCTGAATTCCAGTTTCATAAGGAAAGAACAAGAGGATAACATACTTCTCGCTTCGAAAAAGCTGTAACCTAACTGAATTTAAATGTTGATTTTGTACTTTTTTTAATTTCAATGTTAAAATAGAGTGTAAAGTGAAAGTTAAAATAATATTTTAAATTTTGAAAATATTTAAGAGAATTTAATATTATTTGGATCCAAAGTTCAGCGAAGCATTGGAAGGTGCTTTCTTGTTTTCATAATTGAGTTTTCTCTGCTTTTTTTTTCGTTAGACCAGGTTGAGAAATTTTGAAAATTGAGTTAATTAACTAATAATTTTGAGATTTATATTAACTAAATAAAATAAAATCATTTTCAAGTAACTTAACTTTAAATATATTAGATTTATTAAGAAATTATTTAAATATAAATTTTTAAATACACATTCATTATAGTTATCATAAAATGAATCTAATAATTAGGAGATTTATATCAATTAAACTTATGAAATATATCTTAACTCAAAGTTCCTACGTAAGTCAATTATAATTAGTTGAAAAAATTAAATAAATTTTCTAAATTTTTCTCATAATTAGCTTTGAAAATAATTTTTTGAAAATAGAATAAAAATGTTACGCACATATGTTATTTACTTTCACATATTTTTGACTTATAAAATAAAGCAAAATATGGATTAAGCAGGCAAAGTCTTTTGCAATTAATTTGTTCAAATAATATTAAATTCTCTTAAATATTTTAAAATTAATTTTAAATATTATTTTGACTTTCATTTTACACTCATTTTTAACACTGAAATAAAAAAAAACTGTTTTTTCTTTTTTCGGTTTTTTAATACTGATTTTAACCTTAGGTTTGTCAAATTTGGTATTTAAATATCAACTCTGCCTCTTTTAAAATAAATTTCAAAATTTATGTTCCTTTTAAAAGATATTTAAATGTCATTTTTTAAACATTCCTCGATATATATATATAGATATATAAACACAAGAACAAGACTTTATCCCAGCAAGTGGGGTCGGCTACATGAATTCTTTTTCTCCATTGTGTCATATTGGGTGTTATATTTTCATCAATATCTAATAGTTTAAGATCGTTTTTAATACAATATACCCAAATCTTTAATATATATATATATATATATATATTACTATCATTATTATTATTATACCTATTTATACCTATTAGTGGATTCATAAAAGTCTCTTTTAAAGAGTTTCATTTACATCCTGTTTAAATCTGCTCACTTCTCTAAGATAAATGAAGAGCTAATTTCGTCAATCTCAACATATGAGCTTTTAAAGTGATCACTCGTTCATTGCATCACTTGACTGTTTAATTCTAGAAATTGCATCACTTGACTGTTTAATAAGTGTCTATGGTTAAACGGCGACATTGTAAAATTTAGATAAATAATGTTGATGTTATGATCCATTAGTTCCAATGTGGCTTGACGATGCTATCAGTGAATTCCCATTTTAACTTGTTGAATATTGTAAGGAATCATAAAATAAAAAAAAAAATACTGCAATTCATGCTGAAAATTATGAATTATGCTAGTTGATATTTGTTATCTTGATTGCATTATTTACCTTCACGTCTTTTATGATGTCATCGAAATATCTTAAACGCTGTTTTGGAAAAATTCTGAATGGTAAGATTGTAATTAGACCTATCTTATGGTTGTTTTTTCTCTTATTCTTTTTTTGGGGTTGGTAAAAGGTCGGTTGGAATTTGATTTAGGAAATCTTACATGAAGTTGATGGCACTGGAATTCTCTATATACCAGGAGTAATGACGCCTACCGAAGTAAGTAAAATATTGCTTCAAACTATCTCTTACAAGCTAATACATAAAGTCATCATGGATTATAAATTGTTTCTTGATTTCTGGTTGTTTTTTTTTTTCTTTATTTATTTATTTTTGTTTGCAAAAAAATGGAACTTTTGGTTTAATAGGACATATTAGCTATGAAATCCTTTAACTCATGCTGTTGCAGGTGTTATGTGCATATGAAACTGGTGCAAAGCTTGTAAAGGTTTGCTTCATTGAACATTTTATTCACTTCTGATCTTTTATGATTCTTTGTGTTCAACAAAATTAAATACATAGTTGCTCGACTGTGGCGCCATACTCTACTAACGATAGACAACTATTTTATTTCACACTGATAGTTCTGCTTCTTTTTTTAATTTTCTTCTTTATATAATGCTTTGCAAACTTAAATAGACATAATGACCACTTTGTTCTTGATCAAATTACTTTGAGCTTCATTGTTTATGTGTTTTGATTTTTTTTCTTAAGAGTTATGCGCCCCGGAAAATATTTACTACCTATTTACCTTAGGAATCTTTTTTTTATAATGATCCCCTGAACTATGTCAAGAATTTACTGGCTATATAATTGAACTCATTTATTTAATTTCTTCCATCAGGTATATCCAGCAACAATTTTAGGTGGTAGCAAATATATATCTGCATTAAAGAGACCGTTTCCTAATATTCCGATGGTTGCTTCCCAGGGCATCTCGATTGGTAGAAAGCATATTTTGAACTTCTTTCCATGATTGAAAAGCTTCAAAAGTTTTATCTTTTACATTTGTGATGCATTTTTCAGCTTTCAGCTTCTATTGCCATGTTCATAGATAATCATATAATTTAAATTTTTTAACTTAGGAAATATTGAGATTGAGGTGATCCCTTGATCATCTTTTTTCTTAATAAAAAATATAAAATTCAATTATACCAAATTAAGTATAAGATTTATAAGAACGACAGATCATCAATGGAAAGTGATATTTTATTGAGGATCGATAAATATAAAATAATATGAGGAAGATGCCATTTGAAACTAGTTGAAGATGTTCCTTGAGCCAAACGTTGTCCTTTAATCTGATGCATCTCAGCTCTCATTTTCATTTAGTTGTTAATCATAATTTTATTACCATCCTAACAACGGGTATCGGAGTTCTTAGTTAAGCTACATAAAAAATTGTGTAGTGAAAGATAAAAGTTCAAGATCGATAAATTTGATGGCCACTATCTCAGTTATTAGAGGATGAACATAGAAGGTTATCTTTATTGAAGAAAGTTTCATCAACCTCAAACATTTTATTATTGATTAAGATGTGGGAGTTGTTGGCTCTGGATGTTATTCACATTCTCCTGACTAAGAATGTTGCTTCAATATTCTTAACGAAAAAATCACAAAATGCGTGATAAATGATTCTCAATTATGTATAAGAAGCCATGTATTGTTATTAACTTAAATTTTATGTGCAATTTTTTTTAATCACAAGATAACATTTTATTATTGATTAAGATGTGGGAGTTGTTGGCTCTGGATGTTATTCACATTCTCCTGACTAAGAATGTTGCTTCAATATTCTTAACGAAAAAATTCATTTTATTATTGATTAAGATGTGGGAGCTGGTGGATGGGCAAGCTCTGGATGTTATTCACATTCTCCTGACTAAGAATGTTGCTTCAATATTCTTAACGAAAAAATCACAAAATGCGTGATAAATGATTATCAATTATGTATAAGAAGCCATGTATAAATTTTATGTGCAATTTTTTTTAATCACAAGATATCTGAGGGAGCTTATGCTCTTGAGTACATCAACTAGTTCAACTGGATCATAGGTCAGTTAAGCTCAATGAATATCAACTTTGGTGAGAAAATTTACACATCGACTTTACATTCATCACTCCTTACAGGTTGGGTTTTTGTAACTACTGTTGTTAGGTTATAGATCAAGTAAATTAAAGTTAACTGATGTCAGAGACCTCATTTTTAATGAAGTTGTCTGCGCTGTCAGTTGTAAGTCCCCTCGAGGGTTCAAATCCATTTTTAATGAAGTAAATTGAAGTTAACTGATGTCAGAGACCTCATTTTTAATGAAGTTGTCTGCGATGTCAGTTGTAAGTCCCCTCGGTCGGGGGTTCAAATCCACCTCTGACGACTGATGCCTTAAAGAGGTCGGTAGTTGAGTGTTTAGGCACATTAGGTGTGGCTGTGGGCTCGTCTAATATGTATCATTACATTCTTCTGATAAGGAATTAATGATAAATTACACTGTAGAAAATTCTGATATTTTTTTATGACGAACCCTTAGCATCGATAATGTGATTCTCTAAACCATAAATAGAGTTGCGGGAAAGTTCAATAAGATCTAATATTTTCTTAGCCTTAGGCGAAACTTGATTGTTATAGGATAGCTACAGTAGAAGGATATAATATCATATTCAATATTTTATTCTTGGAAGGTAAAAAATGAGTTATGATGATTGTTTGAGAAAATAAAACTGATGCGTCTTAGATCATTATAAATATAGCAATGTGGGTTACAATATGTTCAACTTCATCGATGAATATTTAGTATTAAATATTTATTTACATGAGGCAGAAAAGCTTCAAGATTATTCATTCTGTTAGTACAATTTTAAATTTAAAATCTATTGATTCTCTCTTTTGTGAAGATTGCATTTTTGGAAAGTGGAAAAGGATAATTTTTTTAAAAATCAAAGAACTTTAAACCAAGAAGTTAGAATTGATTCACATAGATGTGTAAGTGTCTTTGTCTCAACTTTAGGAAATTCAACATGCTATGTCACATTCATACATTTTGCATCCGAAAGGCCTGGGTTTATTATGTCAAAAATAAATCTAATGTGTCTTATAACTTTATAAGGTGAAAAATCTTAGCTAAAAATCAGACTAGTTCAAAAACTACATTTTTATTTTCCAATAATAGTGGAAAATACGATAGCATAAAGTTTTAAAATTGTTGCGTTGTTAATGAGATTTGTATAGAGATGGTGGTTGGCACGATCCGGCCTGGTATTTAGAATTAGTAAAGATGGGAAATGTGGTCGGATGATATTAACATTTCATTTTTACTTTTAACAAAACTTCAAAAACTTGCAATATATATAAAAGAATCACTAATCTATAAATTACAATAAAATTTAGACATCCAGAAACAACAACATTATCTGTAAACATTAAATAGAAGTAAACAAAAGAAAACTAAAGTCAAATTTCAAAGTAGTTCCTATCAGCTACAAGCTTCATCCTGTAAATCAAATTATTCATATTAGACATATCAACCTAAAATTTTTTCTTCTCCTGAAAAAAAATATTAATTACAACTATAAGTATGACTTAATGAGTAATTATGTTTTAATATGCATTAAATTATGATTCTTATGCTATGCATGAATGACCAAAAGGTAATACATCCCATATTCTTATAAAATCTTGAACTTTCACTTTAATTTTATTTCTTCTCATTTCACTTTTAGTATTTATCATTTTAACATATTTAATAGTTATCACAGGATTGTCGTTATAACTGAAGATATCCTCAAAACTATACCTGAAGGTACTCTTAAAATTGTATGTAAATATACTCTTAAATTATACCCGAATGTGCACATTTATCATTTTCTTTAATATCACATGTACATTGCATCCCTTATCAGTACCATCTGAGAGTAATTCTATATGACTTAATCCTTACCTAACATTTCATATCAATTAAAATTATTTAAAATGTACATTCACATGTCAATTATTTTCTCGCAATTGTGATATCATATAAGACTTTTAAAATGACAGACATTAATGAAATACTTATTTTTAACCATTTAATAAACAATTTATTCATTTAATAAAATATTAATTTAATGCATAAAAAAAATAATCACATGTCATACATAACTTGCTTGCCACACCGATTTTCAAATCACTGACCTTCTAGGTTTAAATGTTCTTCAACCTATATTGCAATTAAACATCAATATTTTATTAAATATCAATTCCAAATTAAGTAGATTAAACTTTAAAACAACCTTTTCTTTTAAAATTATATGTATTCTTCCTCAATTCCAAAGGATTTTATTGGCCCTTTTCATCACTTCCTTACGTTAATAAAGTTTAATAATATTAATTTAACTGGTTATCTTATTAATTTCAATAATAATATAAGACTTAACATTTACCTTATAGTCTTTAAGACTGATCTTCCCCCATGTTTGCTTCAAAACTGTCTCATTCAAAGTCAAAATCTCTGAGCTAGAGTCCTGATTAAATTTGACTTTACATTTAAACACTCACAAACACACCACAAATGCATTAAATAACTTAATAAAAACCCTAATATACCTTGGAATTTGTTGGTTGTCTGCAACTCTTCCACTTCCCTCACATGAATTTTGGGTCGCCTATTTGCCTAAAGTTTATTAATTTATTAGTTTCAAGCCTAATATAACATAAAATAAATTTAACATTTAAGTAGTAAACATATTTATCTATATAATTAAACAACGTAATTATTTATAACCACTTATAAAACTTACCTTTCTCATGTTTGCCTAGCCCGAACTCACATTTGATGATTCTTCTCCCTTAAACCTTCTAATTTCGGTCTAAACTCAGGAAAGTTTTCTGTCCAGATTTCAGACGTAGCTCTACATGCATACTCTCAGTAATATACCATCATGTGTGCTATATTTGGTCCATCTAAAAAATATTAAAGTGAAACCGCAAACTTCACAATAATTTTTAAATAACCTCGAAATAACATCTGTAGTTACAAATCCCAAAATAACCGCATCGAAATAACACCATAGAGATTATTTCAGAGTTATTTTTGGGTTATTGAAAAGAAAAATATATATTTCACTTCAATAATCACGAATTAACCCTGAAATAATCTCCACAATATTATTTCACGATCATTAAAATTATTTTTGGATTATTTGTGAGTTGTCAACTGAGTGACTTCTCGTAATCTTCCCGCACGCGAGCGCCGCAGAAGCTCGACTCGCCTTCCGCTTCTCCTTTGGTCGCGGCTCGGCGAAACTCAACAGAGCACGCAAGGTTCGAATCTTCTTCTTCATCCTCTTCCTCTGCGCGCACCTGTTTCTTCTCCTTCGTTCTCGACAAATTCAACGAACGCAGAGGCTTCGTCTCCCAGTTTGATCGAGAGCCGCTATTAGAACTCATTTGTGTTTATGCGAAGCTACACCTGATGATCGCCTCTCCGTTGCAGCTCTGCTCCACCTCATCTTTACTCCTCTGTCGTGCCCTAGCTTTACCTCGTTGCTACCTGTCGAAGAAATTCTTGGCAACTGACATTAGTTTATATATTAAAACTTTGTATACATTTTGACTTGTTTACCCTCAAGGTTATTTATCAGTTTGCCACCATAGTGGCTTATAAATACTGCTTGTAACAGAGACATTTAATATATATGATTAGAATACATTTCTTCTACTTCCTCCGCGTATATTTCTCCTCTTCTGTTGTTGATATATGATTTCAAAACAGTTGGCCTCTGCAGCCTCAAGATCCATGGAGTCTTCATCCTCCACCAGCCCACATCTCAATCACTCAACAGAATCAAGGAAACCCACATACCTCCCCCTCTCAAATTCTTGATGCAACATATAAAAGGTGCCACACATTCTTCTCTACTATTCAAACACTGCTATGTGGAAGCTTCAAATACAAAAATTACTTCTTGCTAATGGTTTCAGTTCTTTTATTGATAACACCATTCCACCCCCCCCACAATATCAACAAGATTCCACAGGTTACTCCACTGAAAATTCTGATTACCTTCTTTGGAAAACTGTAGACTAAAACCTGACCGCCGCCCTTCTTTCCACTATCTTTCCCTGCATTTTACCTTATGTACTTCACCTAACTCACATAGCGGACATTTGGATTACAATTAAATGATGATTTCAATCCTCAAATCGTTTAAGAATAATTCAACTTAAGAATGACTTACCTAATATTTACATGGGTAGTCAACCATGAACCAAAATCTTACTTCTATCAAAAAACTCGTTGAAAATATAGCCACTTCTGGATCAAGAATTGATAATGAAAATATCATTCTATACACATTAAACGGCCTACCTTCCTCTTATCAAGGTTGCGAAACTGCCATTAGAACACAAACAACACCTTTAGCCCTTGAAGACTTTTATTCCCTTTTTCAAATTGAAGAAAGTCACATTTCTAATGAATCTTTAAAATCAAATCCAACCACTAGAGTCCTCTCTTTCAAGAATAAAAACTCCTGCTTAGGTCATGAACTCCCATCAAGACCCAACACAATAATAAAAATATCACACACACCAACACCCAACAACACAAAAAACATCACCATTTGCCAAATTTGTCACAAGAAAGGGCACTCAGCTGACCAATGTTGGCATCGTACCAAACTACAGTACAAACCAAATTTCACAACAGCTCTCAATACCTCAACCAGCTCCAAGAATCAAGGTTAGATCCTCGATACAGGAGCTACCACACATATCACCCCACATCTGGACAACATCCAGAAACCTCATCCTTACAATGGCCCATATCAGGTCATGGTAGGAAATGGTCAAGCAACTGACGTATCACATATTGGAAATGGTATCCTTGCCACACCCGATCGTAAGCTTCACCTCTCTTTTATTCTCAGAGTGTGCCATAGTACTCATAAATTAATCTCTATATCCAAACTTGTTAACGATAATCACTATTCTATCACTTTTACTCCTAATGATTTTTTTGATACAGGACCTGCATACAAAGAAATCACTTCTCAGTGATCAAACTCATAAAGGTTTATATCCTCTCGCTGCCCTCACCGCCACTCTCTCACCCTTGACATGGCATAATCGGTTAGGACATTCACATCCTAAAGTTTCTCGCACCATAGCAACACAACAACCACAACATTAAATTACCAACACTATTTTGCCTTGTAATGCATGCCTTAGAAATAAATGTCATAAATTGCCTTTTTTTGGTCAAACTAATCATGTTGCCTCTTTTGAATTAACTCATTCAGATGTATGGGGTCCATTGTCACTACCCTCTATTGATGGTTCTACTTATTATGTCACTTTTATAGCTGATCATTCTCGCTACTATTGGTGTTTTGCTTTATACTCCAAAGCTGAAATTTCCATGTGTTTCATTAATCTGTATAAACAAATACAAAATCAGCATAACAAAACAATTAAAATATTAAGAGCTGATGGAGGTAGTGAATATAAGTCACATTACTTACAAACATACTTGCAAAATAACAATATTCACTATAAATCAGTTTCCTCTACACTCTTGACCAAAATGGGCTAGCTGAACACAAAACTAGGCACCTAATTGAAACTACTCGAACATTGAGTAATACAGCCTTCCTACCACAAAAATTCTGGATGGCTGCAGCTCACACGGCTATTTTTCTTATCAACCGTATGCCATCTCCAAATATTTACAATATATCTCCTTTTCAACTGTTACATAACACTCCCCCTTAATATTATATATTGAAAACCTTCGGTTGTGCTTGTTTTCCTTGGTGCCCACCCTCCTTGAGCAATAAATTTCATCTAAAAGCCCCACTCTGTGTTTTCTTGGGTTACAATCACCATCACAAAGGCTATCAATGCTATAATATTCAACAAGAGTGTTTAATCACATCTCAACATTTTACATTTAATGAATTATACTTTCCTTTTCAAGAAAAAATAATCTTCTTCAACACACTCATCTCCTTCTACCACTCAACCTTCCTCTTTTTTGATACCTGTTTCTACTCTACCCACTTCAAATACCTCCATCTCTTCACCCTCACATCGAAACTTACCTCCCCCAACATCCAACTCACCTCAATCTACATATCCTATTGCCTTTGCGTCACACAACAACACTCAACATTCCTCCTTCCTCAATCAACCAAGCTTCAATCCCTTCTCCAAATCTTCCACTCATCAAAACTCATCACATGATCACTCGCACACAAACATGTACAATTAAACGCACCAAAATCTTCTCTCTTTTACATCACACCACCTCTAATTCACTTCTCACTTTCAAACAAGCCATGCAAAACCTCACGTGGTGCAAGGCCATGTTTGATGAATTTTTGGCACTTCAACAACAAGAGACATGGACCCTTGTTCCCCCCACTTCCAATTACAATATTCTTGGCTGCAAATGGACTTTCAGGTTCAAGTATCACACTAATGGAACTGTTGCTCGTCATGAAGCATGATTGATCGCTCAAGGATTTAAATATCAACCAGGTATTGATTTTCATGAAACTTTTAGCCCTATTGCAAACTTCTTAACTATTCCCATGCTCGTCACCTTAGCCACAGCCGAAAACTGGAACATCACCCAACTAGGTGTATCAAACGCTTTCTTACATAGAAAGTTGGATTATACTATATATATGTAACAACCACCTTGGTTTCAAAACACCAATCATGCATACCATATATGTGAGTTAAATAAAGCTATCTATGGTCTTAAACAAGCACCATGTCAATGATATTCCACATTTCACATCTTCTTGTATACTCAAAAATTTAAATTAAGCACTTCTAACCACTCTCTGCCCATTTAACATCATAGACTAGAATCTATTTACTTATTTACTTTGATGATATCATAATTACAGGAAATTCATCAACTGAAATAAACAATTTGATAAATAAGTTAGGAAATTTTAGGCCTGTAAATAGACAAAATCGTTAAAGGCTATTTTTTACATCAAATCAAATACTTATCTGATTTGTTAAATAAAGCAAGATGATGCAATCAAAATTCGTTTTGACACCTCTAATACTCCAACCTTTCAAATCTTCCACTAATAGGTATCTTACAAAATTTTACTGTAACATGACCCAATATCACTTTCACTGTAAATTTTTTAAGTCAATATATGCACTAACCTAACATTGATCATTTTCAATTACTTCAACGACTACTACCCTATCTTAAAGGCACACCAAACTACGGGTTACCCATCATTAGTGGGTCACTCTCTTTATTCGTATTTGTCGACGCAGATTGGACGAGTGATATCAAAGACAGAAATTCTACCACAGGTTACTTATTTATCTGGGTTCCAACCTCATTTCGTGGTCCTCCAAGAAACAATATATATCACTAGATCCTCAACAGAAGTTGAGTATCGTACTCTTGCTACTACTACAACCAAAATATTATGGCCACAAAGGCTACTCGAAGAACTTACAAGGTGTCCTTCCTCTCCGGTCAACCTACAGACAACACGTTTGCAATAGCATTCGCTCACAATCTAATCTTTCACTCCAGAACAAAGCACATCAAAGTTGATTACCACTTAATACGAGATCACATCAAACTCAAGCATATCATGTTACATCATATCTTGTCGCAAGATCAACCAGCAAATATCTTCACAAAAAACCCTAAATTGTACAAGACATCATGTGCTCACTAGCAAGTTAATCATCACCTCTTTAGATTCTTAACTTGACAAGGGGTGTTGGAACTCATCTGTGTTTATGTTAAGCTACGCCCGACAATTGCCTCTCCTTTGCAGCTCTGCTTCATCTCATCTTTACTACTCTATCGTGCCCTAGCTTTACCTCGTTGCTACCTGCCAAAGGAATTCTTGGCAACTATTTAACATTAGTTTATAGATTAAAACTTTGTATACATTTTAACATATTTACCCTCAAGGGTTATTTACCAATTTTCCACTATAGTGGCTTATAAATACTGCTTGTAATAGAAATATTTAATATATATGATTAGAATACATTTCTTCTACTTCCTCTGTGTATATTTCTCTTCTTCTACTGTTCGTATGGCCGCACACGCACTCCTTCCTCCTTTTCCTCTGCATGTATGAAGACTGGCAAAGCCGTTTGACTAGGGAACAAAGATTTCCTTCGAGAACTTTGACTTCGACTTGTCCTTATTCTTCTTCCCTCCCCCTCTCGACTTCACTTGATTTGGCGAATCATCCTAATGGTTAGATTCAGTAATAATAATAATATTATTATTATTTAATACTTTTATACTTTTATTCTTTTGTTAAAAATTTAGCTATTACAATGGTCTTAAAAACTCTTTAACAGTATCAAGTTGTTGCAAGTATGAATAAAGTGTTCAATGAAAAATCTAAAAGCTTGAAATTAAATGCAGGATTGCCAAAAATATTTTGGGTTAATGAAGTAAATGTGATAGCATATTTTTATTTATCAGTGCCCATATGTAGCTCTTGATTTTGGGCACTTTGAACTATGTACTTAAAAGAATGTATGTCTCTTACATTTGAAACATTTTTGTGTTCCTTTCTTGTGTACACATTAATAATAATGTAAGAGATAAGCTTGTCCTAAAATCAAAGAAATGTTATATTGTTGGCTATGGTATTGATGACTTTGGCTATGGATTTTGATTGAGACAATGAATGAAAAAAGAAGTAATCACAAGCATTAAAGTTACTTAAAAAAAACAGAGACGGAGAAAAGCAACTTGAGGTGATCAAATTTTATCTATTAAAAAGTCACTTAAATTGATATGACATAGGAGACTCGAAAATGATCAAATTGTTTCGACCTAGCACTTTTGTGGTTAAAATCAAGTGTTCACAGAGATTTCAAAGCTTATTAACCATTATTCTTTTTATCTAGATTATTTGTTATTCATTGATGCAAAGGAACCCCATTGCATTGAAGAAGCTGTAAGAGATAAAAGAGGAGATAAATTCTTTTTAGAAAATAACACATGAACATCAATTAAGCTATCTAAATAAAAAATATATCAAATTATAATTTTATAAAATTAAGTAGGAGTATAATAACATCAAAAGATATATAATAGAGAAGTTGGTACTGAAGGGTTTTCAATGGATTGAATATATTGATTTAAGGTTATACGGACAACTATACAATATTAAAACTCCTTTTCTCCATAGTGATCTAAAGGAAGATATCTACATGGTTCAACCTGAAGTATTTTGTTGTGTAAAAATAAGAAAATATGGTCACAAACTCTACAAAAACATTTATGGGTTAAAGCAATTGCCCCGCACCACACATATGCAATTCTAATCATTGTTACTATGTAAAAAGCTTTGAAAATTATTGTATCCAACTTCAAAATGGGTAGATAGTAGTAACAACAACAATGTTTTTCTGTCCATGTTCTACCATTATTTTTGTAGTTATTGGTTGTTTCCCTTTAGTTATTGACATAGATAAAGTGATTCCACTATCTTTAATTTTTTATTTGTTAAGCGTACTCAATACTTTTTTTTTTTTAAGTTTAGTGGAATACTTGATCTATGTAAATTTATGGATGTGTATAAATATCATCACATAGTTATTCTCTCGTCTTACCTTAATTGAATTACTATCCTAAATATCATGTCACACTTTCAATGACGAATGAAATAAAAAAATATTAGCATGTATAAATTAATAGTTGTATATTAGAATGGAGATGGGCCTTGTATTTTTATATGAAAAAGTCATCATTATAAAGTGCTGCATATGGCATAAGCGGGCAAAGTGAAATAATAATAATAATAATAATAATAATGATAATAATGATAATAATAATATATAAAATAAGGAAAGGATAAATATTTAAAATATGAGATTTGCAACTTTGATTTAGGTGTAATTAATTTTTTTTTTTACATTGTCGGTCCCAAGCTCGGATATGAAAAGTGGAGAATTGCGTTAGGTAGTCGACAACCTACATAAACTTGTCGAAAATATCATGATATGAATCGTTTTGATCATTGTATATTGCCAATATTTTAATTGGAATATTTACTAGTAACTAATTAATATTTCACATGAGTTTTAAGTGAATGCACGAAAAAAAAAAAAATTAATCCATGATTTATTTTTTTTATCATATGGGTACTTCTGTTCAAATAAAAAGCATTATACTCAAGTAAAAAAATTATTTATTACGTTTATTGGCCATTTGCTAAACATAAACTTTATTAGAATCAGTTCATGTAATTTTATTTTATTTTTTTAGCTTAAGTGCATGCATGTGCAAAATATATCAAAAGCTTACATTCTTTTTCTTCCTGGAAATGAAAATTATTAATTGCAAGCTTCTTCTAAGCTTTGTCCTATGAAAAGTAAATGAAATTGAAGAACAAATTACTGTTTGATACGTTAAGCGGACACATTTGATCATCAAGAAAAAATCAGTACATTAAAATAGCTTCGAAATTTCACTAGCACTATTTTGAATTGCTGAGTTGAAGAGCATCAGGAGTTTATTTTTCCAGGTTTGTGCTTTTTACATGATGCTTGTACTTAATTCATTGGTGTTTCAGCTTGAATAAGGAATTTTTTCTTACACCCATGGGCTACACGAACCCAAAAAATTACCTGGTTAATATGCATTGAGTTAGAAGAGACTGAGAGATAAGGGAGTGAGCAAATGTCAGTTCAAAATTTTTTGAGATGTTACCTTTTTTTATTTTCTAGATATTAAAACTGATGTAAGCATATGTTCTCACCAGTATCATTGCTCCACTTTGATGCAGACTCAATAAAGCAATATATAGATGCCGGGACGTCCGCAGTGGTATTGTCAGATGCTATATTTGATAAAAATGCAATGAAGCAAAAGGATTTCGATACTATATGCAGACTTGCAGCTTTGGCCGTCTCAAAAGTTCCCCAAGCTGAAATTTAGTGTATCAACCCTCAAAAATTGAATCAGGTAGCTTATGAGTTTTAATTTATAAATCCTGCAAATAAATTTCTTTGTTCGCTTGCTCTCTTTTATAATTTGCCAGCACTCCTACCAAAACTTTTCATTTGACGATCTTATAAGTGTTAATTCATGGCTTTAGCTGTACATATATGTTCTTTTTTTTAACCAACTTTCAGATATTTTTGGTGTATAAAAACATGTATAAAATTGAACTTGCACATCTAGAAATTAGTTATACAAAAGCATTAGAATGAGTTGTAGAAAGAGAAAAGTGACAAAATGATTCCTGACTCTTTCTAAGGAGCCATTTCACTCCTGAATTTTATAAAAAAATATTAATTTAATCCTCATATTTTTTTTAATATGGGCTTAAATAGTCTGAGGAAATGACTATTTTGTTCACAATTAAAAGAATATGGCAACTAATTTGACACTTTTATGGACTTTAGGACTAAACTGACCATATATAAATAATAAGGTGATTATTTTGACATTTTAAACGTAGAAAGAAATCAGAATAGGCAAAGATGACTTCATCCTATAAGCTTTGTTTGACGTAACCAAGCAAGCATGATGTGGGATGTTGTGTTCTTAGGAATGATGAATGACAAATTAGACGATCGACAAGTGACTAAAGTTGCACAACTTTTAAACTACAACTGCAAAGAAAATCTGTCTTCCATCTTGTTTGCATTCTTGGATTGGTACTTCAGTTCAAACATAATTCTTGGCTTGGGTATACATAAGTTTGAAGAGATGAATAAGGCCATTGTTTGCATCACAATCATATAATCTTCAAATTAAATATTATACTGATGATTATGATCTAAAATAAGAGAATTTTATGTGAATTGAGTTTCATCAGTTTTCATGATGATTTAATTATTTATGAAGCTTGTGAAAATACGAAGATGATTGGATGGTACATGAAAACAATTTTTTAATTTTAGTTTTGCTCGTGCATTTAAATAATTAAAATCATCTTCTATATGCAAATTGCATTAGCAATTCATAAATTTGATCCATTATGAGATTTTAGGGATAATTACATACATAGCACCTGAAACATTGTTGTTTACAAAATCTTGCAACAGGGTAATTTTTTGAGCTACTGACTGATATATTTATGTATGCACGATCAAACCATTGAGAATTTGAAAAAATGAAAAATATGATTGTGGTTTTATCATGAATTTTGATATTTGAGTGAGAATTTGAAAATTGGATGAAAGATAGTGCTAGATTTGTAAAAAGTTACTTTTCGGGTACTATGTTTGTGGTTGCTCAGTGTCTTTAATTGATGATTAAATAATTTTGAACTTCTTACAATTGCATATATTGGTTTGTAATCAATCATTCTTAATTTTATTGAAATATTATTGGAGTCCACATCTTCTTATGAAGGACACCAGCCTTAAAATTTTTTGTATAGATACTTTATATTTTGTAAATCAAAGGTTCTCGTCTTTAGCTCTTTAAAAAACACAAAAAAGATGCATAAAGAAATTATCAACCTAGGGGTTTAGCTTCCAAAAAGTCATCTTTCCTGATAATGTTGTATTCTTAAGTTTTTCATATCTGAACTTTGAGGGTTGTTCACGCTCAACTCGTTTATAATTCGAGCTTAAAAAATTTATGTTGAGATTTGTATCTAATGTAGGATTTTATTTATAAATAAATGAAGTCTGAAAATTTATTTGTGAATGTTGTAACTTGTAAGTTTCTATATAAGTCCGTTATCAATAAAGTGAAGTGAATTTTAATGACCAAATACTTCAAATTGGTATCAGTGCCTCAGTCTTAACCCTTGCTGCCGTTGTTGTGTTCGATAGGCCATGGCGAAGTTACCTGGACAGGATCGTGCGTGAATGTTCGCGAGGAGTCAGGATTGCACAGTTGGTCTGGGATGGGATTGCGTGGTTAGATTATGCGTGGCTTGCATTGCAGCGAAGGGAGATTCAATAGAGAGCGAGAACACGACAAAAGCATGGCTCGAAGAATGAGGACGCAGGCGGGCAAACGCGGCAGCAAAAGGGCCCTCACACGAAGTCGGATAGCTTCAGGAGCAGAGGTGGGGAAGATAGTGACGCAGTGTGAAGAGTGTGAGGACAAGCAGACGAGCACTAAAACAAGTACGTGTGGAGGGAAGAATCGCCCACTTACAGAGACTTCTTCCTGCTTCGCACGACATAGTGGTTGCAGTTTTGCATGCGAGACAAAGAGGTTATTACTTTGTGCGGGTAAAGGCAAAGTGGATCGAAAGAATTTGCAGGAAGGAAGTTGCATGTGTTATGCATATTCTAAATTTATTCTTGTGTTGAGGTTGTGATTGAGGATGTTAGGAGACATCTCATATTATGGTCGGGCTCATATAGAGAGCTAGCATCTCAACGAGAGCCACTATCTCCTTATATGGTCCGTCTCATATCTGAATTGATTGCGTTGGATCGAGGCTACTTTGGGAAGAGACTGGAAGAATACATGACGGGGGTGGAGCAAATGTGACAGTGTTGAGAGGGATGAGTGGAGGACCACATATGCCTTGTTTTACACCCGGCTACTCAACTTGATTGTTTTATCGATTACTTCATCAATGGATGACATTTGAAAGGTGAACGACATTTGGGCGAAGCTTAAGAAGATCTATGTTGGACCAACGTGAGATAAAGGGAGTGGTTCAAGATGATATATCGATTTACAAGTACTCTATAGACTTGAAGCGGTTGTGGCAAGATCTTGATCACTTCTCATCTATGTCGAGCTGTGGTGATCTAAGATGTAAGACGGGAGAGATCTTTGTGTAGATGAGGACCATGCAGTTTCTGGCTCATCTAAACACGTTCTTTGATCAGAGGAGATCGGTTCTCCTAGCTCAGGCGACTATTTCTACACTAGATGAGGCCATTGCTACGATGATACAAGAGGAGAGTTGCATGAAACCACACTCTGAGCCGGGTGGTTTTTTGGGTGCACGATCAGCATTGGCTGCTGCAAGTTCAGGTATGCGAGGTGTCCAGGGGGAGATTCACAAGTGCTTCAATTGTGATGAAGTTGCCCATCTGAGCACGATCAGTCTTAAGCCACCTAAAGAGAGAGAGACAGGTGGGTGTGGACAAGGTGAAGGTTGTGGTCGTAATCGTGGGGTTCGAAAAGGTGGATGAGGGGGCTACTGAGCAAATCTGATGGTAATAGAGGAGGAGGGAAAGACATGTGTGATCTTTACTAGTGGATCTTGTATGTCTGGAGCTGTTAAAGAGGAAACAAAAAGCAACAGGAGATGAAGCTGATGATGTTTGAAAGCGATTGACATCGACGGGTAATATTGCCACTTATGCGCACTTCAGCAAAGGTACCGGTGACACTTGCTCGTCTTTATTTCCACCAAAAAATCATCAGAATGGATTATAAATTCTGGTGTTTCTCATCACGTGACAGGTACCGTTGGAGAGTTCTCTTCATATGCTCATCTAGCAGTATCAGAGAGTATAAATACTGCTGATGGTACAACGGAGCCTATAGTTGGTAAGGGTACATTAAGATGTACCAATGTTTTGCATGCTCTTTTTCCAGTAAACTTCTTATCCATTAATGTCATTATGCTCAAGTTAAAATGCATTGTTTTTTTTATATTCCTCAGGTGATCTTCCAAAAGAAAGGGATGGGCCAGACATTGGGGACTGGAACGTGGCATAGTGTACTCTGGTACTTAGATCGAGAGGGGATGAACTAAGCTCTGATATCCATGGTGGAAAGTGCTGGAGTAGAAGAATCTGAGAGAAACGTCAAAGATGCGTTACTGCTACATCACAAACATATGTGACATTTTAGTCTTAGTTTACTTAGTCGGTTGTATCCATCTATATATGAAAAGATAAATAAGGAGAAACTTGTGTGATGCTTGTGAGTTTGGCAAGCTCACTAGGAGCTCTAGTGTGTTTGATTTAATATATTTTGATGTATGGGGATCTTATCCTACTAGTTTTATGAATAGTTATCGGTATTTTATTACGTTTATTGATTGTTTTTCTTGTATTATCTTCATATACTTGATGAAACAGAAGAGGGAGATGGTTGCTTCCTTTAAAAATTTCACAAGGAAATCTAGACCCAATATGGTGCAGTTGTGAGGCATTGAGATTTGATAATGAGACATAATATATCAACAAAATATTTAGGAACTATCTGTCAATTCAAGGAATACAACACCAAATCACATGCCCATGCACACCAGTACAGAATGTACTAGCAGAGAGGAGGAATCGACATCTTCTAGAGGTAGCCCGGATCATGATGATGACATTGAACGTCCCACAATACTTATGGGGGAAAACAATGAAAACAATATTGACAGCTGCTCAATTGATTAATAGGATGCTCTCAAGAGTGCTCGAGTGGAAGTTTTTTTATCAGATGTTGAATGGAGACAATAGTGGGATCCTTTCATTGAAGGTATTTGGATGTGTGCTTTGTGAAAGACATGTCATTTGTAGGGAAGTTAGATCGCAGAGTTGTGAAATGTGTGTGCGTGGGTTATTTTGTTACTCAGAAGGGTTGTCTGCTGGAATCCGATTAAGAAGAGATTCTTTATGAGTATGGATGTGTCATTCAGAGGGTTTGAACCATACTACACTCTAGAGGTGAATTCACCCTTCGGTGACTCCGCAAACACTAGAGATATGAGAGAAGAGAGTGAGTAGTAGTGGTGTAAGTGAGGGCAATGACATGTCTTGTGATGTGGGATGAATCACCAAGAAAACTGAAATTAAGGTGATTGACCCTAGTGGTGGTGGGATTCAAGCTGAAGATGAGTTAAGGATGTATACACAGAGGAAGAAACAAACTGAGGGAACAGAGTTTGCAATGCCAACAAGTCCCTTGTCTCAGTCATATATAACTCTTGAGACACCTACACAATGCACCTTTGATTCAAAATTCTCAGGTGAGATCATTCCTACTCCGTCCTCTTTCACCCCAACATTAAGGAAGACCTCCTGCAGCAATGCGGGACATTCTCCTGATCGTTTTGGGTGGGAACTTGGCATTGTGAACTTTATTTCTTATTCTAACATCTTACCTTTGCATGGAGCATTCATTGCATCATTGGTCTTTGTCTCTATACCCAAGTATTGGCAGGTTGCTGAAGAGGATTCTAAGTGCAAAGCGGCGATGCATGAAGAGCTTGGCACTCTTGAAAAAAGCTGAACATGCGAGATTGTACCAATATCAACAGGGAAGAAGATAATTAGATGCAAGTGGATATTCATGGTAAAACAAACTTCAAAAGGGAGAGTGGAGAGGTACAGAGCATGAGTAGTGGCAAAAGGGTACAATTAGACGTATGACATTGACTACGATGAAATCTTTACACCAATCGCAAAGATGAGCATTGTGAGGACATTGATTTCTCTAGCTGTGAATGGTAGGTGGAGGTTACACCAAATCGATATGAAGAATTCTTTTCTTCATGGTAAGTTATTGGAGGAAGAGTATATGGACATACCAACATGATTCAGTACATGTCAGTCAGTGAACAAGGTGTGCAGGCTTAAGAAATCACTTTATGGCTTGAAGCAATTTTCTCAAGCCTGATTTTTGACAAGCTTAGAAAATTATGGTCGGGTATGAGATATCAACAGATCGATGTTGACCATACGGTCTTCTTTCTTCAAAATGGTGGTCACATCACTATGCTTGTCGTGTATGTTGATGATATGATTATCACTGGTAATGATGAGACAAAGATTGTTCAACAAAAGCTTAGATTGGGCAAAAATTTTGAGGCGAAGGACCTTGGACAACTCAAATGCTCCCTTGGGGTTGAGGTATCTCGTGGGTTAGAGGAGATTGTCTTATCTCAAAGAAAGTATGTACTAAATCTTCTCAAAGAAACATATATGTCGGGATGCAAGTCTGTAGTCTCTCCAGTTGATCAAAAGACCACGCTGATTGCAGAGGCAAGAGAGCCAGTTGATCATGAGAAATACTAGAGATTAGTAGGTTGTATCTATCTGAGTCACACACGTCCCGACATCTTTTGCTGTGAGCGTGGTGAGCCACTATATGCATGATCCAAGGGTCATATAGATGCAATGTATCAGATTCTAAGGTACTTGAAGAGTGCATCAGGGAAGGGGTTGATCTTCAAGAAGGACGGCCACGTATACATTGAGGGCTATTGTGATGCTGGCTGGGCGAGTTGTGCAGATGTCAAGAATTCCACCTCAGGATTTGCATGTTCATAGGTGGCATCTTGGTCTCTTGAAATAGCAAGAAACAATTTGTAGTAGCGAGGTCAACAACAGAGGCAAAGTACAAAGCCGTGATATTAGGAGTTGTTGAGATGATGTGACTAAAAGCCTTGTTTATTGAACTCAAAATGGATCAGAGAACTCAAATGAAGCTGTGGTGTGACAACAAGTTTTTATTGATAGGTTCTTCATCAAGGAAAAGCAAAATAACAGACTACTAGAGCTAAGTCATGTAGCCATTAGAGAGCATGTGGTTGACTGCCTCATCAAAGGACTTGACTCATTAGATTTGTCTAGGTTATGTGACAAGATGGGCTTAGGGAAATCTTTTTGCCCATTTTGAGGGGGAGTGTTGGGATTCGGGCTTAGGGAATATCTTTTTGCCCATTTTGAGGGGGAGTGTTGGGATTTGTATCTAATGTAGGGTTCTATTTGAGATTTATTTATAAATATTGTAACTTATAAGACTTTATATAAGCACGTTATTAATGAAATGAAAGTGAATTTTAATGAGCAAATACTTTAATTATTTATCCATGTTAGATTTGAACACGAGCTATTGAACGAGCTGAATAAGAGTTGTTTGCAAACAACGAGCTTGTTTGGCAGCCCTAATCATATGTATTTGAAAATCATTGCTAAAATTATTTTTTTCTGCCTCAAAATCCAAATAAACATGTTTTCATTAAAATGCAAATTGTTTTATAAAATTATAATCAATCAAATTCTACTTCGCATTTCATTAAATGGATTTATGTTATCATGTGCCATTGATCTTTGTTCAATTTTAATAATCATTAGAAGTCTCCTCTGATCTCCTGTTATTATTGTGTTCTATTTTAATGTAGGGGCATTTACATATATGCCACCCAATTCTTATGTATTGGACATCTAACGCCTAAACTTCTACTTTTTTACATTTATACCACCAAAATCTTTTATATCACATAGAAAAATACCACCATTTTAACTTTTAGAAAGTGAAATACACCTTTTCATGCATAGGTAAGGTGTCATGTATGTAAAAATTGAAGCTTAGGTTTTTGATATGTAAATACATAGGAATTGAGTGGTATGTATGTAAATCTTCATTTAATGTATTGGTTGACTTGGTCTGATTTATCTGTTTATTCATCATCTAGGCCTGACAGAAATCTATATGGTTGGTTTGACTTTTATATATTCTGAGCATTCAGGAGGCAATTTTTCGGCATTCGTTTGCTATTCTTGGATTGCAGCCTCTATAGAGAAGAAGATGGAGGCTTTGAATCTCTCCTACAGTTCAGGCCTGATTCTTATTTCGGTCCTCCATTGATGAATACAAGCTGCAGAAATTTCACGTAAGTCCATATTTTTAAGCATTTATTTTAATGACATGCTCATGTTTTTATTCATTTTTAGGTGTTCACGCAAACCCTTGTGCTCATTTTTAAGTTCTTTTTTTGCAACATCAGGGCAATGATTCATTGAGCTTCTCGAATTTTGTCAAAATTTTAACTTGAAAAGAAAAAAGATTGACGATAGGGTGTTGATGACGAAAAAAATATTAGGTGTGGATGACTCTTGTATGTCCAAATAACGGTCCGGATGCGGCCACACTGTTCTGGATCGCATAGCGGCAGACATCCGGCATTAGCTTTTGGGAATGCTTTCTATGTATTTTTCAGTATGTAGAAGAAATGGTGATTTGATCATGTTTGTGAAAATTGGACAAGCTATTGAAATGAAAAACTGAGAGATTTAACATTTTAAATGTTGAACTCAGGTTGAATCGGGTAATTTAATAAATATTGAAATTATTTTAATGTAACCAAGTGACTTAATTATATAAATATGTAATAATGCGTTAAAAATAAATATATTTTGAACATAATACTAGCTTTAGAGATTATAAATTTAAAATTTGATATATTTTGAAGTCCATTTGATATTTTTGAAGCTAAGTTTATTTTCTTATTTTTGCACTTCAACTAATATATCAATATTATCACATTATGAAAGCGATACATTTTGCTCTTTATAAATATATGTACAATTTGTTTAAATTTATTAAATATTAGATTTACATTCTTAAATTCATAATTATATGTTGGATTTAATATATAATTTATAAAACGAAGTCATATGAAAAATTTAAACTATTTGATTGAGAGTTAAGGACAATAAAAGGAGGTTTTATTACTTGTCTGTTCTACATGATTAAGGCTGGTTCGCTAGTTTAACCGTCGGCTCGCAATAACTTTCACCAGTTCACTATGAAAAATAATTTTGAGACAAATCAGATCGATTACATGCTCGGTTCACTAACAAATTGGTTAAACAGGCTGCCCTGGTTTGGCTTCTAATACCTTTGATTTAAATAGTAATATAATCGCCATACAACTCCTGGTCTGTTGAAGGGCAGTCTGAAGTGATGATTTGCTTAGAGCAGTTTTGAGCTTACCAATCAATGCCTATATATGCTGAACATAATTTAAAAATATAACACAGTTAGTTCCTTTTGCTTTCCTTTTTGAACATAAGATGCAATACACTATTGTCAGTATTTGGGAGATGGTTTTCAAAAACTAATTTGAGAAATGGGCATTTGGTTTTTTATTTAGAATATGACCGTCTAAAATAAAGGAATAATATTTTAAATTTCTGATGAATGTTAGTTTGATATTTATTACAATAATAAAAAAAATAAATAAATCCGACGACTTCCAAATTAATTGGGCTTTACATTGAAATGCAAACTGCTGCTCCATGTGAACAAGGAGAGATGATAGCAGTTTAGGTTTTACGTATGTAAATACATAAGAATTATGTGGTATTTATGTAAATTTCTCTTTTATTAATCGGGCTATAAAAATATTGTAAATCAACTTGATACTATAAATAATTAACTCAGAAGTTGATAAAAAGTAACATCTACCAATCAAAAGTTATACGGCAAAAAAAAAGTCTTTTTATTCTCCAGAATTAAAATGCTACCAAATATCTATCTAAATGAGAAATGATCACTTAAAAAAATGTGA
>NW_018164860.1:51277-65867 GCF_001263595.1 Phalaenopsis equestris
GACTATTGTATGTTATT
This sequence comes from Phalaenopsis equestris, assembly GCF_001263595.1. NCBI lineage: Eukaryota > Viridiplantae > Streptophyta > Magnoliopsida > Asparagales > Orchidaceae > Phalaenopsis > Phalaenopsis equestris. The sequence continues at coordinate 51,295 of NW_018164860.1, forward strand.
CAAGTATTATTGTGTTATGGGAATATTCCCGGTGTTATAATAATACAATAACATATAAATAACACTTAAATAACACACAATAACACCTGAATAACACACAATAACACTTGAATAATAAGAGAGGAATATTCACTAATGTTATCAGGCAGATTTTATTTTTTTTTACACCGCCACGTGGCGTGATTTCATTGAACTCCGCACGTAACTCTACGTGTGGAATCCTGATGCAATATTTTCTCCATTTTAACGCAATCTTTTCTAAAACGAAAAATTTAAAGCTATCCAAATACTCATCCGAGATCAAATTAAACATACGCATTGAAGAATAAAGTTTTGCTTCTTTGTGCCATCGATTATATAGTGTGCACAATCAGTTTGTTCAGTTCAATTCACAACGATCAGCAGAAATTCCATAGTTACAGAATTTCTTATGATTTATCTATATATAATATTTCTTCTATAATTTTATATACGCATAACATATTTGTATATCCGAGTAAACAATTTTATAATTGATGGGGACTATTTACTGGATAAAAAAAATAAAAATTTGCATAATCTATATACATATCTAACACTTAAATTTCATTTTTTTTCATCTATGCCACCTTAAAATAGTGGTTTTGGGTGGTATAGATGTAAATACATGTCTCCATATTGTGCTGCAAGTCAGAACAAGAATGAATTCCTTCTCTATATAGCAACATCGCAACTGTGTGATGGTTACAAAAATCAGATGTCGCCTAAAAGAAGTGTATGGAATCACATCTTTTAGTGCGTGCATGGAAAAATGATATTGATGGAGCACAAAGGCATCTCCCATTCAAGTATAATATTATGCACATCATTATTATAACATTTTGATTTATGAAACTAAGATTCTCATTTGTTGTGGTCCGAGTCTTTCCTAAAATATATAGCTTGAAAACTGATGTCATAAACTATATGAAGTTGGAAAAGATTTATAGTGATGGACATGCAAATAGTTCATGGGGCCAAGTGTCGAAATTCAAATCAATCAGGGGGATAAAAGATTAGCCCGGCACGATAACTCGACCCAAATCTAGCTCAGAAAGTTCAAGTTCAGGTGGAGCTGATTATCATTTGAGTTGAGTTTAGAAAATCTAGAATCCTAACTCAGTTTGATATTTAGGTTAGGTTTGGGGTTGACCTACCAATTTACAATTGACTAAAAGAAGACTAAAGAACATCTTCACTGTTCTACACAGCATCTTCTGTTTGACATAAATTTTTTTCTCTGGTTTGATCCTATGCTCCTCGAAGATGGCAGGAAGTTGCTGATTGTTTCTGCTTTTGTTCAGCTTTTTAAAAAGCTCTCTTTTTTATTTTTTTTCCTTCAGTTCTGCAGATCCTGAGAGCAGCAGCATTGGGAAAGCAGCAGATTAAGCAGAAGCTGCTGCAAAACAGCAGCCCAGCAGCATGAATTAACATCTAAAGGCAAAGAAGAACGGTTAGAATTTGCAGCTGCTACAGTTTTGTTGTACAACTATTTCTAATTTTGATCACTTATTGCTTGCCTTCGCTTTAGTAAAATCAATCTTGATAACTGAGTTTAGGGCAAATTTAGTTCTTACTAATATGTTGAAGATGGGATCTATCTCTTGTTGAATAATCTTCTATACTTATGATTAAAAGAGTGTAACTTCTAAATTCTTCTTCAACATGATGAACCCATATCAATAAGAAATTTTTGCTAGCATTGATAAGATTAATCATTTGTCTTATTATTATTTGTGTTGGAATTCAGAATAAAGTAGAATATTTTTATTGATACGAAAGAGTTTATAAATAACCCTTACATGAATCATAAAATAAAAAAGACAATAAGAAAGAAATAGTAGAAAATGAAAGACTCATATTAATTATTTAGAGATAAATGAAACGTCATAAAATAGGAAAAGAAATAAATTCAATCCAAGAAAATAAATCTAAGACAAGAAATAAGAAAAATTATATTAGAAAAAAAATTTAATCCTCATAACTTCTAATAAAAATAAATTATTTCTTAATATAATTTCTAACACACCCCCTCAAGTTGAAACTGAATGAAAACCATCCTCAATTTGGATTTGAAAACATCAAATAATGGGCGAGGAAGATCTTGTGAAGTAGAATTTGAAGTTTTCATCCCGTACTGCAGTTGTCTTTGAAGACAGTTCCTATAGTATCTATAGTAGGCGGAATGATCTTATAAGTAATGTTGCAGGAGTGTTTGCAAAGAAGTAGACAACTTGCAGGAAAAGTTGATTTCTAGTTAGCTGCGATTGTCTTTGACTGCAGTTCCTACAGAGTTTGGAGTTAGGCAGAATACTCATATAAGTAATGTTGCAGAGGAGTTTGCAGGGAAGTAGACAATCTGCAGGCAAAACGGACTTACAGTTGACTACGGTTGTCTTTGACTGCAATTCCTGCAATATATGTTGGTAAGCAAAAGACTCCTACATATAATGTTGTAGGGGAGTTTGAAGGTAAGTAAACAACCAAAAGGAACAATTTTAGGGTATGACTTTTAGAAAAAAGAAAAGCTCCAAAGGTAAGCCTTGCTACAGAAAAAGCTCCGGAGGGCCTGATGCAAAAAAAAAAGCTCCGGATGAAGACCTGCTGCAGAACAAGATCCAGAAGAGGGACTGCTGCAGGAAAGATTCCAAAGGAGGGCCTGATGCAAAAAAAAATTCCGGAGGAGGGCTTGATGCAGAAAAAAAGTTACGGAGGAAGGCCTGATACAAAAAAAGGTTCCATAGGAGGGGTTACTGCAGGAAGAATTTCGGTGAAGGACCTGCTGCAGGAAGAATTCCGGTGGAGAACCTGCTACAGGAAAGCTCTAGAGAGGCTGATATGAGGAAAAAAAACTTCAAGGTAAGAGGCTCTCAACCGAGGAGGGAATGCAACAATATACTTCCAGCTGCAGAGAAAGTTCCAGTGGCAAAGGAAAAACAGAGGACCTGCATGGAGATTTTGGCCAGCAAGGAAAAAAAGATGGAGAACTTGGTAGATATCGAGTGGAACCATCTCACATATTATTTCATCGATATAATCCTTTTTCATAGCAAACTTCAAGTAGCAAAGGTGATTAATATTCATTTTTTACCACTTCTATATTCCACCCAAATGCTAAAGATTATGATAAGAGATATTGCTCAAACTCTAATTTGTGCGCCAAATTTGAAGAAACGAGTATCTTTTGGCATCTTTCCTCCATTTTTCAAGAAAGAATTGAAGGTATAATTTTCAATATTTTCCTTTTATGCAGTTAGGTACCTGACAATAATCACAAAACTTAATAGAGACCTTGATTTTATAAAAGAAAAAGCCATGAACGGTCTTCTTTTCATTCTTTCTTTTGAAGAAACGGAATCTTTTCAAATAGTTTGAGTCTTCTCCCCTCTAACTTTGACACTTGTACTCAATGAAGAATCATTGTCACGCTGGCCTTTATGAACTGGCTATTGAGATCATGTGGCATTCATTTGCAATTTAAAATTAAAGTTTGAGCTGTAATTCATCAATATTTGAGTTCCCAAAAAGATTTCTTCCTAAAATAATCTAGTAATGTTGGAGCTTAGTGTCGTGGTCTTGCACAAATCGTGCCTAGTATTGTTTCACTTCTTTCATTGACTTCTACATACCCCATTGGGTAGAATTCTTGACATACTAGTTGCATCAGCTTTCCCCAAACCTCCTCTTGATATCAATTCATCCTCAGATGGGCATTACCATCATGCCAGTGTATGACGGCTTAACTTCAATCTAGTGAAGGAAATTTTGTCATTACTGTTATACAAGATTAAGTGAGCCTCAAACAAGTCAATTTATGCATCCAATTTGCAAGCATTAGCCATCATGTCATGCGTGAATCTTCAATTCATTTCTACTTTGTATCATTGCACTTTTCCTCATAATTCTCAATCCCCTTCAACCATATTTGCATTTGACATTGAAGGATGGATATAGCTTGGTTTATTGGTAGCATCCTCATTCACTTTGTCATGGTGGTCATATGTTCTATCAATTTAGTCATGTGATCAGTAAGATTTAGTGTTTAATAATCACTACTCATTTTTTTGTATTTCTTGCCCTTGTCTCTTTCTTTTATTTCAAGGAGTGTCGAAGCCAAGAAATAACTCACCTTTTTCTCTATGTTTTCATGTGTACCATGCACTAAGGATCAATACTATAATACCAACTTGATTTGCATCAAATCACTCAACAACATCACGGAAGCCCATCATGAGAGGCTAGCATAGATTCAAAATGAGAGAGAACTAGAGGAAGTGTAAACAAATAAAGGGAAAGATAAGAGGGAGAGAGGGCAAAAGAATAAAGCGTTCTAATATTTTGGTTCATTCAAAGTTAAATTTGATACAAAGTCAAACCCCCTTTATATAAACTTATAACATGCAATACCTTTTTTAATAATGTCATGATCAACAAGTAAAGCAATTATATATGTATGAAAAATCTAAATTATGCTGAAACAATATATAACACATTCTTAATAACTAACACAGAGGTGACTCTTAACATTCATATTTATCTTACATCATTCAGCAGGTACAAAAAAAACAGCCTTTCTTTGAAAGAGTTGGAAAATGACCACCACAACGATTGCGGTAGAACTAACTTTTGTGCAAATATTGTGCATCTTTAAGTGACAAATGACAACAGTGTTCAATAATGGTGAAAAGTGATGAAAAAATGTCAGTTATCTATGAAGCACAGACACAGACACCGGAACACAGACACGACACAATACAAGGACATGGCATAATTGGAAAAAAAAACGCAATATCATGGATAAATTTTAATATATGACTAATTTTACTATATAATAAATATTTTTCTATTATTCTTTATTAAAGACATCACAAAACAAACTATGCAAGAATAAAAGTTTAACTTTACAAACATAACTAAGCAAAGCAATTATATATGTACGAAAAATCTAAATTATGTTGAAACAATATATAACACATTCTTAATAACTAACATAGAGGTGACTCTTAACATTCATATTTATCTTATATCATTCAGCAGGTACAAAAAAAACAGCCTTTCTTTGAAAGAGTTGGAAGATGACCACCACAACGACTGCGGTAGAACTAACTTTTGTGCAAATATTGTGCATCTTTAAGTGACAAATGACAACAGTGTTCAATAATGGTGAAAAGTGATGAAAAATGTCAGTTATCTATGAAGCACAGACACCGGAACACAGACACGACACAATACAAGGACACAACATAATTGGAAAAAAAAACGCCATATCATGGATAGATTTTAATGTATGACTAATTATTACTATATAATAAATATTTTTATATTATTCTTTATTAAAGACATCACAAAACAAAATATGCAAGAATAAAAGTTTAACTTTACAAACATAACTTGTATTATGAAATTTCAAAAAAAAAATCATCCAATTTATAAACTAAACTTTAAAATATCCTACTTGTTTAATTAATTAATTTAAATTTAAAATTTTAAATTAGAATAAATATAGATTTATATTTATTAACACATCAATTAGTAAAAAAATATATAAATTATCACTTATAAAACTAGGTCAACATTGACTCCATTTAACTTTGACAAATATAAGCTTTAGTGCAAGCGTCACAAAGTTCGTGGGTTATTTGGATTAGCTTCAACAAATAAGTTTGACTCCTGGTAAAGTTACGACAAATAAGCTTACAGCTTCTGCCTTAGCGAACTCAGGTTCGACACTTGGCTTCGATGAACGAAGATAGACCTTTGATGCTCGGCTTCAACAAATAAAGAGAAAACTATTGATGCTCAGCTTCGACGAATATTAGATGTTAGACAAAACTTTGACATGATGAGGGAGGAGAAAACTCCAACTATGAGATATAATTAGAGTTATATGTATATTTATAGTTTTTTTTTATTTCTCGTGTCCCGTTTTCTCCAAATTGTGTCGAGCTCATGTCTTAAATGGTGTCGAGGCATATTCGAAATGTGTTCGAACCCTAAAAAAATTTGATATATATTTTGTAGAGTCTGACAAGTGTCAGGGATGTCGAACAAGTGTCATTATTTGATATGTATCCGACACGGGTGTGACACATACATAAATAAAGATAAATTAAAATTGGGGAGCATAGCGAATGCCCTCCTAATAGAATTAGAGTTAGAATTAAAAGCTTGAGGTAAATATATAACCATGTTGAACGGGACCGTTGTATGAATTCTACTGAGTATAATTTACAAGTGAATGATTTTTATACAAACATTAATCTGGCTTGAGTATTTAGTCTAATGAAATTAAGCTAATGAAATGTGACTGATGATTATTATAATTATCACTATCAAATCATTCATATGGATGATAATAAATTATATCAAAAGGGGCTGGTGGGAGGGATGAAAAATTAAGGAAGATAATTGTTTTATAGAAGCAAATTTAGATTAATTTTTCTGCATAAATCAGTCTTTAAGTAGCAAAATTATAGCATTGATAAATCTAATGCATTCCTAAATAAATTTCACCAAATAAAGGAAATTCTATTTACATAATAATAATCAAGATATGTTTAAGCAAACTATATATCCAGCAGTAAATATCCTAATCTAAATTTAAATTCAAACAGAAATTTATCTAAATAAGTTAGAAATTCAAATCCATCTTTATCTTGCCATAATCTAAAATTTAGTCAAATAAACTTACGACTCACAAGTTCCAAAAACAAGGCTATCCATTATCTTCGAAGAGTAGATTTCCCCAAAAAAGAGGCTAAGAGATCAGTCCCATGATTGAAAATATGAGTTCAATGATCAGTCCCATGATTGAAAATATGGATTTCTCCAAACATGAATCATACCATATGCAAACATGAGCTCAATGATCAGTCCCATGATTGAAAATATAGAATATATGATCAAATTATATTTTGAGTGTATGTTCGTACCCTATTCAGACCATCTAATAAAAACATGGGCGCAAATTATGTTCGAACCTTGTTTGAATCATGATCAAATAACACTCAAACATGGTTCAAGCACTAATCGAAACATAATCTTTTCATATTGCCAAAACATGTGCAATCATGTTTCAAACAAAATTTGACAAAAGTGATGCAACACAAGACATATTTTAACAAATAACCAAATAAACTCTCTGACAATCTTTCTAGATTTGCAATATATCAGCGTCAAAATGACCTAATTCAATACACACAATGAAAATGTCAAATAAATACTAAGCATGCAAGCCTGAGTTGCTAATGAACAGAGATATATCCAACTTCACTAGCGGTCTTTGTATTGCGATGAAACCAATGGAAGAATGTTCGGTGATGACAACAATGGAGAAAGCAAAAGTTAGAAGAGCAGGACATCATTCCTCCTATGCAACAAAATATAAGTATCAAGGGATGTTTTGATCTAAAGTGAACTTTGTTGTTGCATTCCAAAAAAATTATTGTTTAAGCTTTTTGTTTTTTTTTATATACCCTTCCTAAGAAATTCTCTTTAAAATCAATGATTTTTCATGTATAAGTTCATATACAAATACATGTACATAATACACATATGCCTACACATATACATATATAAATATGAACAAATGGAAAATAATGAGAGTTAGAGGCTTCACAATAGATACTCGCAACAATGAAAGAGAGGAAAATGGTTAAAATCACTATCGAACAGTCTTCCGGAATATAAAGATCTCAAGGACATATAAAAAGCATTAGCAGGTAAAACAAATAAAAAATCTCTTAGACAATGTGAATCAGTAACTGGAAAACAGATTATTCAAGATAAAAAAGAACGTAAAAAATAACAGAGTACGGAAATACAAGCAATCAGCATGACTTGAGATGACAATAATGCCGTCATTCCCATGGTAAGAGAACAACCAGCTACCGCTACCTCAGAAATAACTACGCTCTCCTCACAAGAAGAATGATTGGGCAGGTCACGCAAGACCAACATAGAACGAAAAAGCCGCAGTAACAAGAAAATACCACCGATGTAAATGCTTAAAAAGATAAATCTTCGAAGATGGTGAAACCTTCAAAATAAAAAGGTCGTTACTCTAACGATCATCTATTGGATTCCCTTTCTCTTCTGCACAGCTAACTAATCAACTCAAATGATGATAAAAGACATTGTTCAGATAGAAGAGGGCAAAAACCAAACCACTGGATGGAGCCTCAACATCAGATCAGCATAGTAGTCAGTGCGATCACGACCTTCAGACCTGGAGATCGTTCTTCCGGCCCATCACATCGCCTTCCCTCTCCTCAATAAGTTTATGGGCATCCTCATCGTCGGGCGCTGTCTTTTTCTGGGCCTCCTTGGCCTTGAGACTCTGAAGCTTGATATGATTGTAGTACGCCACCCCAAGGAAAGCTATGCCATAACCAAAAAGATTGATAACAGTGACAGTGTCGCGGATAACGGACCAGGAGAAGGCGATAAGCAGCCAGTCCTTGACGACACCAGCAACATTCATAGTGAGTGCGGAAGTCTTGCCGACGAGGAGGAAGACAGCAAGATTAAGGGCGAATGCGCAGATGGAGTTCGTGCCGAAGATGGGGAAATCGAAGTGGAAAGAGGAGGTGTCGCGTAGAGTGGGGAGTTCTACAATGGTCCAAGGAAGGATGAGGAAGACGAGGCAGCAGGGGGAAACGTAGTAAAGGGTGGTGATAGGATTGAGGGTAATGCCCTTGGAGCTGAGGAGAACCTGGATGAGGACGAGGCGGGTGGCCTCAAAGGCAACTGCGCCAAGCTGGAGCATGACACCCAAGGCATTGAATCTGGCCTCGCCATAAGCAGCGATAGCGACACCCAAGGAAATAGAAAGCATGTTGGTCATTGTGGAGCTGCGGAAAGACTCCTTGTTGAATAGAATGGAAATAGAATAGACGGCTACGGGCATGAGAGCTTTTAGCATCTGGATGAAGGAGACGGAGAGATAGATGTATGCAGAATTGGAAAACCAGAGAGATAAGGCGTATAGAGCTCCGATGGGTACAATGCTGGAAACGTACAGCTCGCGGGTCATGGCCGGGGAGGTAGGCAATTCGACAACTCGGAAAACGCGGACGAGAACGAAGGCAATGAAGGAGCAGAAAGACATGTGTATAATGGTAAGTGAAATGGGAAAGGGCCAATTGTACATCTTAGGATCAAGGATGTATTTGTTGTACACGATCACCGCGAAGCTGAGGAAAATCCAGATTCCCACATAGAAATAGGAAAGCAGAATTTTCTTCAACACCCCCTCAGACATACCGGTTCCCGACGAGCCCTCGCGCCCCATCGCCGTTCTTCTATTCCCTTCCTCCTCTCCTCGGACGGATCAATCGATGGAACTGCCTCTCCGTCTCCCTCTCCTCCTTCGTATTCCGGGCCGATCTGTTAGGCGATCGACCGGAATCCACCGCGAGAGAGAGCGCGATCGAAGCACAAAACCCTAACTGGAGACCTAATTCAACGGCGAGGGAGGAGGAGGAGGAGAGAGAAAGAGATTTTGGAAATTGAGAGCGAACTAGGAGACTGTCTGCATTAGAAGAAGAAGGGCAGTGACATTGGCTCATTCGACATATTCTACCTATTTATAATATATATTATCTTGTCTGATTTGAACAATAGCTTTTTTCTTTATAAATTTAAACTCTTAAACCTCACCTGATAACATTTTAAAAGATTAAAACACCACAATCCTTAATTATTTTTTTAGGGTCGTTCAGCAGATGGATTTGTCAAAACAGTCTTCATTTATTTTAAAAATGAGTTTTTAATAGTTTATTATGAGGATTAATGTGAATATTTTAACACTTCTATAAATTTTTAGGCTATGATTATGAATTTAGCTCTAAAACTGCTAATTACATCAAAATTAATTTAAATTTTAGCTGAGTTTGAGTTCGGATCGAAATAAATATGCCGAGCTATAAGTCAAAACCTATCTTCGAGCCATACCCAAATTGGCTCGAACTGACTTCATATAAACTCTAATAATATTTTATTTATAAAAATTATATGTAATGCTAAATAAAATCAAATATAACTAGCTACAAGTAATCCAAATAACTCCATTGAGCCATCTTGTTTTGATTTTGAGTTGAATCGAGTCAATTTCAAGCTGGAATAGATCCCAATAAGTCAAATTTGAGTCAGCCCGTTTTGATTTCGAACCAGATCAAGCTCAATTCAATTTCGAATTCAACTGGCTAGAAATAGAACATAATGTGCCGCATATCGATTTCGATATGAAGTCAATTAATTCGAACCCATTTCGAGCCAAACCCTATCCACTACAAATAATTAAGAACTAATTAACATCATTTTGCTCCTATTGGGCCAAATAATATGATTTTGTGGCCCATGTTGGGAAAAGTTTGTTTAGGCTGCATTTTTAATTTCAGTCGCATGTCGTTAACGAAATGATGACATTGTGTTTGAATATGCTGCGTATGTTGAAATTGATGTAAAGAATTATAAAGATGTAGTCCTTGAAAGCTCATATTCATTCCAGAATTATTTTGTTTATGTCATACAAGCTGGGGATGATTATATTTCATAAGTGATAAGTATTTAATATAGTAGAAGTTGATAGTCAAAATATGACCTCATAGGATCATAGTATAATAGGTATTTTGAGTGTACGAATTCAAACAAATATTGAAAGATGATTAATGACGGCTATAATCTTTTAGATTTATATTCGATTTATGTTCGTTTCGTGTCGAAAAATTCGCGGTGATATAGTGATTTATCGTCTTAATATTGTATACGAAAATCAACACCCTCAAGGTGTAGAAAATTTCATGGGTGTGTCATGACGAGCTGTCCCTCGGCGACTAGTTGCACGTAATATTTTCTCTAGATGAAATGGTCTTAGTGCGCATTCATTATAAATAAAATTTAATCGGAGACGCCAATTACTCAAGTATGAGTAAAAAAAAAAAAGAAGGTTTAGATTTATATGATTAGTTTTTAGGCCGAGGTATAAAATTCTAACTTTTTTCTTTTTCTATTGGGTTCGGATTGAGACGTTCACCCAAAATTTACTTGAATATGACTCGCGAGCTCAAAATTTGACCCGAACTTAACTTGAAATTAACTAAATGTAGGCCCAAATAAATTTTATGTATATGTTAAATGGGTTATATGAGTCGTGTTCGAGATAGTCCAGTTGAAGATGACTTGTATTCGCGTTAGATTTTGTGACCCATTTAAAATTTCGGCCAGTTTCGGATCAAGCAATTTCAGGTCGGGTCAAATCTGAACCTGACTTATAAACTTAATTTTAAACAGTTAACAAATATTAATCATGTATGCATGTCAAATTAATTTTTTTTTTAGTACCGCTTAAAATTTTTTTATTTTATTGAATTGCAAAAAAAAAAAAAAAAAAAAAAAACCCACAGAAAAAGAAAAATTTTAAAATATGAAGAAAAAAAATTAATAGAGAATACTAGTCAAGTAAATCATAATTTTTTACTCATAAATTTCAATAATAATGCATAACTCCTTTTTATTGCTATTTACCTTTACAACACTCGAAATATTGCTATTTACATATCCAACATTAGATCTCATCTATTTTTCTTATTGTTACTCAAATATGAAAATTAATGATAAAATATCATAAGCCGGAACCATATCAATGATTTGATCATAGCACACATAAATGTATCAGTTTGATATTTTAAAAAAAAAAAAAAATCATCCAAATTTTGGTTTTGTAAATAACAATTTTTGTAGTGTTATGTATGTAAATGTAAATTCTTAAATTCCCTGTTCAACATCTTTGTTATGCCATAATAACTCAAAGAGGCTAGGAGCCTGAGTGTTGCTTGGTCACATACTATTGATAGGAATTATGGTTAGATTTAACATAAATCCAGCCAAACACCAACAAAAATCAAAATTGAAGTCCCACAATTCGTTACATCCAATTTTCGCTTGTTTCATAAGCTTTTGATGTAAATTTGGATTTATTAAATCCTATTACGAGGATAACTTAAGTGATTTAGTGGAGGAAGAGAAACACATGCGCGACTCTGTTCTCTTCCTTAGTCAGTATGAGAGCTCCGCCAGGGAGTTTTCAACGGAGAAGAAAGGAATGTGACACTATATACACAAATAGGTGTATATGAAAATTTTAATTGATTTTTATCTCACGGACTCAAGCTCATCTGCCAAACTGTTAGAATTAAGTTCATTTGTTGAAGTGGTTGAATCAGCGGTTGAGTAATGGATTATCATCTTAGCATTGTACAAAAATTCAACACACACTCAGATAAAAGAAGAGAAGTAAGCAGGAGGAGACATCTCAACTTTTTTCGTGAAAAACCCTTGAAAGGGAGAAAAACCACAGGGCTTGCCCAATTGAAATAATATATTATGAATGATGAATATACATGTCAATTCTTCTCATGAATTAGAGAAAATATAATTACAAAGTTGTATACCATGACCTAGTTGTAGTTCTTGGAAATAAGAGGCTGCAAGTGTCATAATTGATTGTTGTGGAGGTGATAGTCCATCCTGAGTGTTGTAGATAGTTGTTCAAGGATCATTGATTGGCTAGAAAAGCCATAATATGCAGTTTGGGGAGCTGTGGACCACGTAGGTCTTAGTCCATCCTGAGTGTTGTAGATAGTTGTTCAAGAATCATTGATTGGCTAGAAAAGCCATAATATGCAGTTTGGGGAGCTGTGGACCACGTAGGTCTTAGTTTGTTACATAGAAAATAGTGGTGAGTAGTAGTGACGTTTGTAGACCGTGAGAATCAGAGTCGAGAGCCGCACAAGCTATGAAGCACACTGGTTGTAGATGGTCACATAAGTCGTAGTAGCAAGTAGCAATGTTGTCCGTAGGCACGGGGGTTGGAGTCGGGAGCTACACAAGCTGAGGACCACGTTGGTGGTAGCTGATCACATAGGTCGTTAGACTGTGGGGTCCGGCGTTGGGAGCTGTAGAAGCTGGGGATCACATATGTCGTTGTTAGCTCATTATCCATAACGGTGAATTGCGATGATGTTTGTAGGCCTCGAGGGCCAAGCTAGGGAGCTCAATGAGTGTATGTGTGGTGTCTTATTACACCATCTTCAAGATGCATTGTTGTCACGTCTTAAGGGTGACATCCTGGTGTTCAGGATGATGCCTTGTTTTGCATGTTGCTCCTTGACTCTACGATGTCAGCTGTTGCTCCACACGGTACTCATCGCAAGGAGTGGGCAGCAGACGATGTTGAACAGCGAGTGGTGGTCGACGACAGACGTTGATTAGTGATCGATTGTGAAGTGACATAAAACTTTAGCCCCTCCAAGCTTCAAGTTCTTCCTCAAGCTACCTCCTCCTTTCAATAGAGGGGTATGACTCTATTTATAGAGGTCCGAGTGCAATTAATGCAGGAATATGAACCACTTTGATCAGATGGTTAGAGAACTTCTTTTAATCAGATGGTGTTTAATGAATGTTTGAGTGTCTTAATAATGTCAGAATTGAACAATCTTAGACTTGTTGGATTCTTCTTATCGAGATACTCAATTCAATTATAAACTCGTTGGATTTGACATTCATTTGACCACTCATATCTGTTTGGAAAATTTCTGAACATAGTTTAATGATTTGATTTGAATTGGACTAATTTTGATATCCTTAGGTCCGTCTTGTCGAGCTGGTCATTTTGACTGTAAGTTTGCTAAAATCGAGCTCAAAATGATTTTTTATCAACATTTGAATATTTCTTGTTAAAAAGGTTATCTCGAAATTCATGCTATTCCTCAAGATGCGTGTCAGATAGTAGAGATTGTTGAAGGCGGATCAGAACTCACCTATAGAAGTGATTGAATCGAGCTCACCGGTTGAAGTGACTGAATTAAACCTATTTTTCCGAAGTGACTAAATCAATCTCACTTGCCGAAGTGGTTGAATCGAATGCACTTGCCGAAGAAGCAGATCCAGCTCATCGCCATTTTCCTCGAGAGGATGACTTAAACCTATCCTGTGAACGTTGTGATTCAAGAAAGTCATCATGACCAACCAGGACATCCGTCAATCTATCATTTATCGTGAATGGCTTTCGTACTAGCAATATCTGACATAGCTGATAATACCTCATATTCATGATATTTACATTATATAAAAGCATCAAGGAAAAGTGAACAATACAATCATTGATATATTACTTGGTCAATTTTATAATCTTTTTATCTAAAGTATAAAAAGGGCAACAAGAAGAAAGAGAGGGATCAGGACTCTGCTTCTTTTCTTGAGAATTCTCTCTCTCCCTCTCCAAAAGTCCAAGGAGCCTTTCTCCGGCTTACTGGTGATTGGAAATAGGGCTGCTAAAACGGCTTGTTGTTCGCAAACAGCTCGTGTTCGGCTCATTAAGAAGATGTGTTTGGCTCCCTCGCTAAGTTAACGAGCTCAATATGAAGAAGGGTTTGTTTGTTCGTGTTCACCTCGTTTTGACTCGAAATTGTACTCATCAATTATGTATACTTACATGCATACATATAGACCTACACACACACTCATATATATATATATATATATATATATATATA
>NW_018164860.1:65953-73919 GCF_001263595.1 Phalaenopsis equestris
AAAATAGAATAAAAATTATTAAATTAGATTCAATTTAATATAAATAACAATTTTTAAATCTTGCCCCAACTTTTAACATCTTATGACTACATGATTAGAGTTGTCAAAACGACTCTTTGTTCGTGAACAGCTTGTGTTCGGCTCGTTAAACAAACGAGTCGAACACAAACCCACTTTTTGAGCTCAAAATGTAAACGAGCCGAACACAAGCAAAGCCTAATTGGAAATTTAAATAGAAAATTAATTAACGAAAATTAAGATCAGAGCCCAAGGTTTCCTCCAAGAATCTCTTCCATCTTACTTTCTTCTTACAACACTCTTCTCACAATTTTGGGTCTTTTGTCAAGTTGCACACACCCACGGATAATATAACAACCTACGTTCTAAGAAGATTCGACAGACACGTCCTAAGAAGATTCAATAGAGACAAAGCCAGAGAGAGTGAAAAATGAAGTTTTGCGAAAGAAGATGATTATGCCGTGGACAGACAATTCCTCAGCAGTTAAATCCTAAAATAGCATGCCAAATATGCCAATCGCATTAAATAGAATTTAATTTTAAATGAATCGAACACTATTCTAAATTTAAAAATAGTGGATTTTATGTATCAGAATTTATTGAATTTCTTCAATCTTATTTGATGAAAATCCTCGGCACACCCAAACACCCCTGAAAAAGGACAGGAGGTAGTGATAATAATGTCGAAACGGACATGCAACAGCATTAATAGCACTATGATCGTCATCACTCATGCCGTCCACAAACATTAAAAATGCTCTTAAAAAGAAAAGCAAGCATATAAAATTCTCATAGCCATTAGTCATCTTCCTTGGACGCTCACGTTATGGCTGTAAGAAAAAAACTATAATTACTTGCTTTTTAAACGCGATTTACACGTTACCATGCAATAATTTAAATATGAAATTTAAGATGTAATGTCTGCTAGAAAATTCATAGTGACAGGGTGATAGATTATTGTCTTAATGTTTTATGAAGATTCAAATCACTCAAATGAAAGAAAAAAATAGTAGAGAGGTCACAGGTTTTCACGTGGAAAATCTTTAATGGGAAAAAACTACGGAGCCTCGTCAAGTTGAAGATATCCACTATAACTTGGTGATTACAATTACAATATTTTGCCCGGCAAGTAGAGAAGAGTTACACAGTCTCTTGAGTTATAACGCCGGTGCTCGGATTAACTTGTTGTAGGAAGAGGGTGGTGGTCGATAGTGATCGGCTACACTCGACATGTGATGGTCGGCTACGGATGACGACTAGTGGTTGACGAGAGTTGATGGCGAAGTGATGTTGAACTTCAGTTCTTTCTCTAAGCTTTAGGACCCATTTGGGGAAGCAATGCGGCGGCGGTGCTACACCGCACAATATTTTTGCCTTTTTGGATAAACTGCATTTTGATTGTCTTTTCAAAATGCTGCCCGCTAACATGAGCATTTTTCCGCGGTCTTGGCTAGATGCGGTGACGCCTTTCTTGATGTGGTCTTACTTTTCACCCCAAAAAAAATGTAATAGTCATCGCAACTATTTGTAACATCAAATTATTCTTCAGCAGTTTCACAATTGTTTTTTAATATGCTAGAACTGCCCCAAACAAACCTTAATGAGAGAAGTGAAGCTCTATTATAGAGTCTTGATTGCAATTAATGAAGACATATGAACCACTACGATCCAACAGTCTAAAGAGAATTTCGGGATCAAATAGCATTTGAAGAATATTTGAGTGTCTTAACAATGTCAAAATTAAGCGATTTTGGACTCGTTAGATTCGTCTTGTTGAGATGTTCGATTTGACTATAAGCATACCATATCAACATTCATTTGACCTTCTTAATATGCTCAAAAAGATTTCAAAAGTGATTTAATTTCTTGATCTCAACATGATTTGACTCAGATTAAACCAATTTTAATATCATTGGGTCCGTCTTGTTGAGCCGACCAGTTTGACTATAAGTTTGCTGAAATCAAAGCTCTGGATAAAGTTTAATTAAAGCTTGATTATTTTTTGATCAAAAGATCGCCTTAAAATTTGTGTCATGCCTTGAGATTCATGTTGAATTATTGAAATTTCATGGCAGCGTATCAATTGACACTCAAAAGTCCATCAAATGTCGTCTGATCAAGAGAAACTTTTCAAGTCGTCCGATCAAAGTGATTAATATTTCTTCATTAATTGCAATTCCGACTCGATAAATAGAGCCCCAACCCTCTCATTAGAGGGATGGAGAGAATTGCAAGCCTGAAAAAGACTAAAACTTAGAAAAGCTCATTGACGATCGTTGCTGACCATCCCTCACTGGTTGCCGCCGATTATCATCAATCACAACCCGCTTCTTTCTTTCACATGCAAATATATAAGAATTGTTGCGTGTATATGTAAATTTTCTTATAAAATATTAATAAATTTTTTTTCCAATGACCACCACTTTTTCATGGTGTAGATTCTAAGCTAGAGGAAAATGAGTTGAAATGGTACTGATACAAACAGCAGAAGCATCATGAAAAAGTATAGATTACATTTAAAACTATACATTTTAGATTTAAATAACAAAATTAATTATACTCTCTGAACTATTTATTTGAGAAAAGTAGAGAGGGGCTAAGTTTACATTAAACATATGCCATGTCTAAAATTAACTCATTTACAATAATTATTTGATCGTTAATATCCTCTTTAAAAGCAACTCAGAATATTTATGCATCTAATTTATTAAAATAAATTAAAAGAAAATTGGGGACATGTAGTTGTGACTTTTGATCGGATCGAAATAATCAAGTACATCTATGAGCCAAAACTTCGAATTAAATTTTTTTCGAGCCGATTTCGAGTCTTATATGTATTGACATGAATTGACTTGAGATCAGCTCTTAATATTTTTTCTTTATAAAAATCATATATATAATTCTAGGTAAAATTGAATATAACGAGCTACTCGCCAATTCAAGTCTATTTCGAGTTGGAACATATCCAATTAACTCAGTTTGAGCAGGTCAACTTCAATTTTGAGCCGGAGCGAGCAAATTCCAAGCAAAAACGGATCCAAATAACTCAAATTGAGCCAGTTCATTTCAATTTGTAGCAAGATCGAGCTCGATTCAATTTCGATCTAGCTCTGCTCGAAATCAAATATAATGAGCCACAAGTCTATTTCGAGCTGCAGTAAATTTAGTTAAGCCGATTTCGAGCTGATCCCAGCTTGACTCGAAATCATGGCTAGACTCAAAATTGAATCGGTAACAGACCTAGCCATGAGATATCAACATATTTGGTGTACAAATAGTAATAATAATAAAACTATTACAATACAATATATAGAAATTATGAAGGTTAAATTCTATGGTGGAAGTTAGAAAAATATTGAGACATTGGAATTAGTATTGAGATATCATTTTAAATTAGCTCAATAGTTTTTCTTCTAGTTGAGGAGACTGAAGACCCAAAAAATCAGTATACATCACAACGTTAATGTAACTATTAGAGTGACTCTTGACGATATGTATCGACTTTATTGATGATGACATGCGATAGCATTATCAACGTGGGCATACAACAAAATAGGCGAGCATCAATTTTGATATCAATGGTGACATGCATCATTCTAATAGGCGAAAACATAGAACAACTACGCGCATCAACCTTTTAGGCAATATCAACAAGCATAATCCTATCCTTAAGCATCAATTAAAGTTATAGCCAATCTAAAGAGCAATAACTCCTTGCAATTTCATGCCACTAATTCGCATGTTTAATACTTATTAAAATTATAGGAAGATTCCCATAGACCACTCAATTCTTATCTATTTACACATCTATCCCCTAAACTTCAATTTTTATATATATCCCACCTTAACCATGAACTAAAATATGTATTTCACATCTTAAAACTAAAATAAGGATATTTTTGATATTTTACAAATTATTTGGGTTTTACAAATGTAAAAAAGATAAAGTTTAGTTGTCACATATGCAGTTCCTTAGGAATGCAAGACATAAAGATGACATAAAATGAACTGAAGTCCAAATTTAGGATAAGGAATAGTGATATTTATATAAAAGAAAGATCAAAACAAAGAGATTCAAACTTCAAAACGATGTGACGGCGCCCAAACGAGCGCCCTTTCTTTGCTTGCTTCCAAACAACCATGGCTGGCAGCCTCAGAAACATTGCCATTATTAATGCCCTGTTCTTCATCATTGCTGCTCTCCACAGATCAAAGGCGACAGTGCTGAATTATTGCTATTTTTAGTACTGAATTCTATTATTCCAGCAAAGTTTCACAGTTCTGTTCATCAAAATCAAGTATTAAACTGTTTGTTAGATGTGTTCAAATGGAAAATTTGAATTCATTTACAAAATTTGAGAGGTGGGGGAGACTGGGAGCCCCACCTTATTTGTTTCCCTCCTCTTTTGGAGCGGTGCCACTATATTTCTATTTATTTACATATCTAACATCTACCTTTTTTTTGTATTTTTATAGCTCAAATCTTTGATCTCATATCAAAAATCACTTTTTTAACTTTTAAAAAGTGAAATTTTCATGCAAACAAATAGAAGTATAGGAATTAGATATGTAAATGCATAAGAATTAAGTGTTATGTTATGCAAATCTTCTTTTATTTTCTTAAACAACATTGTCATAATTTTATTTGATAAAGATTTTTAATTTTTATTTTTTAAATTTCTATAAAAGGAAAATATTATAAATATGGAATAAAGACTTTATTATTGGAGAAAATATTGCATCAGGACTCCACACGTAGAGTTAGGTGTGAAGTCCAATGAAATCATGCTATGTGGCGGTGACAGAAAAAAAAAATCTGTCAGGTAACAAAAGAGAATATTTATCTCATGTTATTTAAGTGTTATTGTGTATTATTCAAGTGTTATTGATATGTTATTGTGTTATTATAACACCGGGAATATTTTGAGAACACAATAACACCTGAATAACACGAAATAACACAGGGGAAATATTACGCTGTGTTATCAGGCTGATTTTTATTTTTTTCTCTGTTACCTCCACATAACATGATTTCATTGGACTCCGAACGTAACTCTATCATGCTGAGTCCTGATGCCATATTTTTTCTTATTATTGAGGCTTTCTAGAAAAAATAAATTTAAAAATAATTACGGACTTCTAAAAGATTTATTTCACAACAATGCCATAACTATTTTTATAAAACAATTTATGGAGAAGGCCTCAATGATCCTAGAAGTTGTGTTATAAGACTATTCTGAGAATTTTTTTTAATTATTTTTAAAATTAAAACTTTTAAAAATTTATAAATAATTTGCTTTAACAATCATGCTATCTAAGCAATTATGGAAATTAAAAATTATTTCTCAAAACATTAACTTAATGAATAAAAAAGATTTTGATGTTAAATAAGATTTTGCATGTTTGTAAAGTAAATATGAAAAATTTGTTATCACAGAAACTTGCACGCTCTAACAAAGAAAGAAAATTTGACCACTTACACGAAAGAAAATTTGACCATCTTAATTAAATCTGGGCGTTGGGTCGGTCGGGTTTATTCATGATTTGACCAATCAAAGCAGGCTCGGGCTGGTCGTTCCATTTTTATTTGAAAAGTCATATCCATGCCCACCCCTATCCACCCCCTCTATAGCCAGGGCTGGTCTGGCCCTACGGGCCTTAAAATTTTTTTTCTTTTCTATGATTTTAAGCATTTAATGAAGTTTTAAGGTAGATGGATACTTACAAAGTGGCAAAAGTTGTGATCTTAATTGTTTGTTGTGTGTGAGTGTTTGTGTTTGTGTTTTATTTGACCATGATTCAAAGGACTCAATATAATAATGTCACATGATAATGGTGAGTTGGTGCCTTGAGCTTGGATGATATTGCATCAATGCATCACTTGTGTATCACTCTTCCAAGATAACTCATTTGTTTATGGATTCTCTTTTGCTGGCTTTCTCATTGGCTTACTAGAAAGCTGACACATATATTTATCAAATTAGTTTTAAGTGGGCTTACATGTATACCACAAAAACTTACATTTTTATATTTATTTACATAACATTCAAATTTCTAAATGAAGCATATTATTAACATATTTAAAGCATAACACATGTATATATATATATATATATAGAGAGAGAGAGAGAGAGAGGAAGGAGAGAGAGAGAGAGAGAGATAGAGAGAGAGTAGAATGACATCAATAAATATATAAATTAAAGATAGATATATAAATATATAAATAATTAAAATATTTAAGTAAATCCCTTGTTATGTCAACAATTAAAATTTATAGTAAATCAAATGCAAAAAGCTATATAATTTTTTATCTTAAGGTACAAAGGGCACAATCATTCACATCGCACCACACAGACAACACAATTCCATCCGACCGTTATATTTACTGCTTTTCAAATCGAAGGAATTGAAAAAAGCTCAAAAACAAGTAAAACCAATTTTCACTCTCACCTTAACGGCCGGATCCCTTCTCCAATTCATAATACATGGATTAAAAAATTTTATAAGATATATATTCTTTTGGCAGTTTTGTTAGCTGCCTTTTAAACTTCAAAAGAAATATCTTATAAAATTTACAGAATTCAAATTTTATTGTATTTTGATTATATCAATATAATTAATATAATCAAAATATAATCGAGTTCGCACCTAAATTTTTTTTTGATAATGGGAGAACTTATCTTCAGTCACCACCGCTCACCGACGCTGCCACGGCCGTCTCACTGTGCACTGGTAAGCTGGTCGGGAGAGGTGAGCTCGCACGCCGGCCGGGCAGCCGGTGGTGGCCATTGATGGAGTCACCATGCAGTTGTAAGAGAGACAGAGCGAAACAGAGGCCGGAACCTCGATTCCGACCGAATCCGGTGGTGGCGAGAATGCCCTGAGGAAATTATTCTGAGCGTAGAGAGTACTCATGCTTCCATTGTAAAGGCTCTCCATGTACTCTACCGGCACCGAACCTGTAAAATGGTTGTCGTTTAGATATAGACTACAGGCGGCAGCCAGACCAACCGGAAGCTCTCCGGCGAGCGAGTTGTGGCTGACATCCACCACCGCCCATTTAGGCGGAGTGTCGGAGGAAAATGGGAGGGATAAGCTTCCAGAGAAGTTGTTGGAGTTAAGGAGGATGGAGGAGAGCATGGGAAGGGAGAAGATTGCCGGTGGGATTTCGCCGGAGAAGACATTGTTGGAGAGGTCGAGGAACTCAAGAGCAGGGGAGGTGGGGGGAAGGGGACCGGAGAGGGAGTTGAGGGCGACGGAGAGGAAGCGGAGGGTGGGAGGGAGAGGGGGCAGGGGGCCGGTGAATGAATTGCCGCGGAGGTCGAGGTGGAGAAGGTTGGGGGAGGAGGAGAGTTGAGATGGGATGGAGCCGGAGAGACCGCCATTGTAGGCGAGGATGAGGACTTTGAGGCTGGGGTTGGAGGTGAAGAGAGGGGGAGGGAGGGAGCCTTGGAGCTGGTTTTGACTGAGGTCGAGGGTATGGAGGAAAGGAAGGTTTGAGAGGGAAGGTGGGATGGGGCCGAGGAGGAGGTTGGAGGAGATGGAGAGGAGGCGGAGCAGGGGGAGAGAGGAGCCGAGGTTAGAAGGAAGTTCGCCGGAGATGCGGCCGGGGAAGATGATGAGTTCTGTAAGGGAAGTAAGATTGGAGATGGAGGGATGGAGGATGCCTCCGAGGCCGGGGGAGTCTGTGAGGCCGGTGCCGAGGGTGAGGACGGAGATGCGAAGGAGATTGATGTTGTTGTCGTCGGGGGAGCAGGTGACGCCGGAGAAGCTGATGCAGGGATCTGAGGAGAAGTCCCAGGAGGAGAAGAAGGTGGAGCCTGGGAGGTCGAAGAGGTTTTGACGGATGTTAAACAGAGCTTGATGGTCGGTAGGAGATAGTGATGGCTGAGATGAGGTGGGGAGGAGGAGGAGCAGCAGCAGCAGGAGGAGGAGGAGGAGGAGGAAG
>NW_018164860.1:74019-80928 GCF_001263595.1 Phalaenopsis equestris
TTAAATTTCTAAAAATGATATAAGAGGAGAAGAAAGTAAAATTGAATAAATAAAAGAAGATTTGATGGCTAGTTGAGAGCTTTTACTCATTGCTATTATCATATATCTCAACACTAAGTTGTTAAGTTCTACCATGACAATCAGCGCAATATTGTGATTGAGAGCTTCGTCTCTAATCCCGTCTTTAGTTTAATAGTAGCATATATGAGTGTATTGTCACGAACAAAAAGTCCCGCATCGGCTAGGTGTAGGGCCAAAAAGCAGCATTTAAGTCCTAGGCTGCTCACTTCGCTTAAGAGCTCTTTTGAGAGGTGACAAGTGGTATCAGAGCAGATTACTGTCTGCTAGGTGTGTGGACTCTCCATGGTCCAGTGAGACCCTATGAGAAACTGATCCATGACGAGAGCGTCACGTGATTGGGCGGAAGAGAATGTCATGGACAAAAAGTCTCACATCGGCTAGATGTAGGGCCAAAGAACAGTATTTAAATTCTGGGCTGCCTACTTTTCTTAAGAGCTCTTTTGGGAGTTGACAGTATAGTAAAACAAATAATTAATATCCATCCCTTATATTTTAATGCTCACCTACAACAATATGAAGTAGAAAACAACTAAGAAGAGAATGATCGAGTACTTTAACCTCACAACGAAACAATGTCGGCATGTCACTCACTACGAATGGTTATTACCAAAAGCCACAATTTAGAGAAATGAAATGAATCCTTCAATTCCTCGAAGCATGGAGAAAATACTATGACACACGGTAGACAGTGTGGATCGCACCACACTGTCAAACATACGAAGTAGTACAATACGTCGGGACAACGGACGTAATATCTTCTCCTAAGATTGATACAACCACTTTCAATCTCCTAAATGCATCATGACAAGATGCCCATTTTTACAATAATTCCAAGCTTTATTCCATGTTTAAATCAATTTTTTTTGTTTTGTTTCAAAGTACACAGTGCACCAACCGATCAACTCTCCCGAACCATTTTACCATACATCCCAAAAAATGAAGCTTTTTTTCCCCCTTACAGGCTTAAGAAGAAAGAAGAAAATCAATGAAAAGATAGAATCATAATTAATGAGCTTTTGCAGAGAAGCTTCATGGAAATAAGAGTGAGAGCAGCCAACAGATGGGGCCGAAGGAGAGAAGCGGGCAAGGAGGCAGATGAGCTGCATGCCGTCCTGATGTGATTTTTCGCTGAAACTGGGATGGAGTGTGCGGGGAAGAAAAGAGCATGTGATTCGGCATTGGATTTATCGCAGGATCCACTTCTCCAGCATATATATCTGATACTATGATGGTGTTCCGCTTGGCTTTTCGAGTGATATGAGGTCTGCACACTTTTCGTGCACACTACAGCTTGAGAGTAGGTGGCCCAATCCAAGGCTGAGTTATTATTATTTTGGATTAAAATCAGTGAGTTACTGAGATTGAATGTAAATGTGTTTAGGAGATATGTATGAATTATATGAAGCTATTAATCAGATTAATATCTTAATATTATATGTGACATAATCAGAATAATTCACTATATGTTTGAAGTTGTAGAGTTTTACCTTGAGAGATGATGAGGTTAAATAAGTCTGAGTACTAGGTTTATACAGCAACAATGAAAATAAGAGTTGGGCTACAATGACCATACGACAATACTTAGATCACAAAAGTCACTAATGCGAGCTTCCGAGTCTTCTTCGAAAGTATCAGCTTAACTTTTGACTTTCTCCTGCCTCTTCTAGTAAAAATATGGATTAATTTATAGCTCTTAAAAATTGCATTATAATAAATTTAGCCTAAATCCCAAAATAACTCATAGAACAAATGATATTGATTCCTAGACCATGTCGTTTTTTCAATATCTTAGACTCACAAAATTCATTTTATTGAGACGGTTTGATTTGACTATGGATATGCTAAATTTAAAGATCATTTGACATTTCAATTAGTGTTTTGAAACTTATTACTATGTTTCAAATGCTTGGTTTAAGTTCATTTGGATTCAAACTTAATCTTTTTCAATGTCATTGGGCTCATGTCTTCGAGATGTTCTATTTGACTATAAAGCTATTGATATCGTAGCTTAAATGATATTGATTTGACATAGAATTTTTTCTCATGCACTGTGCATCGAGATTTGTGTGGGGGCGAGTAAATTAATTTATGGTGACTTATATATATCCTGCATGAATTTTCTAGGGCAAAAATGTTTTTTTGAGGAGAAGCTGCTGAATCATTTTTAAAAAGATTAAGAAAATTAATTATCATTATTTAATAATCATAATCAGTTTTATCTAACAATATTACTACAATTCATTCATGCATTAATAACATAGTATGATTAATTAACAGTAATCAGCTCTAGTCAAAATAAAATCAAAGAATTTTTTTTCAATTTACAACAAATTATTTTCTTTAATAAACAACAAAATCAATTTGCCATCAAGCAGAAAAGCAGATCTTGATGGCCCCAATCAAATATGCCTTTAAAGCTTCATTATATATATATAATTTGTTTTGCTCCCAAAATTAAAAATTTTTGGATTGAAAATTTTAACGAGCATTTACTTGCTTACTAAACAATTCTTGGAAAATAATTTTTTCCTGTCTGTGGGACAAGGGGTCTCTGTAATCATCAATTTATAGTGAATTTTTATAATTGGGTCAGACCCAATGGTTTTTTTCCTTTACTGATTTTTCACGTAAAAATTTCTGGTGTCATCACAGGTCGATTCTTTTTTATCTAAATGTGTGTTGAATCCTCGTGCAACGCTAAGACGATAATCCATTACCGCCGCGAATTTTCCAGTACGCATCAATCCCAAAATTAATTTTGTTTTGGATTGAAAATTCTAACGAGCATTTGCTTGCTTACCAAACAATTCTTTTGTACATAACACCTAAATATTCATATTTACATACATACCAATTTACCATTACATTAAGACTATTATCATCATTATTTTTTGTCTAAAGTAAAATATAATTTTTCATGCATAATTTTATGGCACGAATGATGTTATTAATGTAAATATCAAAGTATGTACTTTGGGTGTTAGATATGTAAATAGATAAGAATTGCGTGGTATGAATGTAAATTTTCCAAATTTTCAAAAAGCTAGCACGTACTTGGCGAGCATGAAAAACTCATGGAGTCGCTCGTTTAATTATATGAGAATAGGTACGATAATTTTATTGCAAATAACATAACAAGCATACAAATGAAAAATTATACATATACCGTTAACAACCTAAAGATTATGGTATATCTTAGCATCAATTGAGGCGAATTTTACATGTTTATGTTGAAAAAAGTGAGATAAATAAAGATAATTTTCAACATTAAAAAAATTTATTGTTGAAATTCAGAAGAATGAGAAATAATTTTATTGATATAAAAGGGATATAAAATAACATTTACATGAATCCTATAAAAGAAATAACAGGACATGAAAGATGTGGCACCTAATATCTTCAATTAATCAATTCATA
Source organism: Phalaenopsis equestris (assembly GCF_001263595.1). Classification (NCBI taxonomy): domain Eukaryota; kingdom Viridiplantae; phylum Streptophyta; class Magnoliopsida; order Asparagales; family Orchidaceae; genus Phalaenopsis; species Phalaenopsis equestris. The sequence goes on from NW_018164860.1 coordinate 77,518, forward strand.
TTAATTATTTGGAGATAGAATAAACAACATAAAATAAGAACGCCTGAAATAGGAAAGGAAGCAAATATAACCTAAGAAAATGAATCTAAAATAGAAAAGGAAATAAAATTATGTCAGGAAATAAATCTAATCATCATAAATTCTAATAGTAATAAATTATTTTCTAATATAATGTCTAATAGTTCCCCTCAAGTTGAAACATAATTGAAAATTATGCTCAATTTGGATTTTGAAAACATCAGATAATGGACGAGGAAGATCCTGTGAAGTAGAATTTGAAGTCTTTATCTCGTACTACGGTTATCTTTGATTGCAGTTTTTATGATATTTGTAGGTAGGCGGAAGACTCCTGCAAATAATGTTGCAGAGGAATTTGTAAGGAAATAAACAACTTGCAGGAAAAATCGAATTCTAGTTGACTGTGATTGTCTTTGACTGCAGTTCCAGCAATATCTGTAGGTAGGCAGAATGCTCCTACAGGTAATGTTGCAGGGGAGTTTGCAGAGAAGTAGATTACCTGCAGAAAAAACTGACTTCTAGTTAACTGCGGTTGTCTTTAGCTGCAGTTCTTACAATGTCTGTAGGTAGACGGGAGACTCCTATATGAGAGTTTGTAGGGAAGTAGACAACTAACAAAAAAAAAATGCAGTGTATGACATGCAGAAAAATGAAAAGCTCAGGAGGAAGGCCTGATATAGAAACAAGCTCCAAAGGATGGCTGATGCAGGACAAACTCTAGAAGAAGGTCTGCTGTAAGATATTCCGAAGGAGGGCCTGATGTAAGAAAAAATTATGAAGAAGGGTCTGATGCAGGAAAAGGCCCTGGAGAAGGGTCTGTTGTAGGAAGAATTCAGGTGGGGACCTGCTCAAGGAAAAGCTCCGGAGGAATGTTTGCTGCAAGAAAGATTATGGAGGGTTTGATGCGAAAAAGCTCCAGAGAAAAGCTTGCTACAGAAAAAAGTTACGGTGGCAAAGGAAAAAACAGAGAAAGGCCCGTGTAGAGTTTTTTGGCAGCATAGAAAAAAACCGACGAAGTAGGGCATGTAGACCGATTGTTGGGAATCCATTCAAGAATACAATCAGTCATGCATCAATAATAGCATTTTTCGAGTCGCTGTTTTGTAAGAAAACCAACGATGAACTCCTCTGTAATAAACTTCCTTTCGTTTCCACCATTCACGGATGTGAAATGACGAAATACGCCATAAAGACGGCTGCAACCGCAACTTCTTGCAGAAAGGAATAATAATTGAAACTTGCAGGGGGCAAAAATGGCAAAAATAGCTCCTCCCCTCTGTCCAATTTTATTGCGAAGACATGTCCGGGAAAATAACTTTCCCTCGGTTGGGAGTGCTACTGGAGAGAGAAAGTCTCGCTCTCCGAACAACTGTAGCGGCTCTCCGATTAGGATTTCCACAAGGCAGAGAAAAAGCAAATTACACCTAGGAAATTCTGCTGACAGAGAAAGCTGCAAAAAAGGGCAGCTAGAAACACAAATCCTCCTAACGCCTCACAGAGAAGGAAAATACTGCAAGAGAAAGGGCCGGTGACAGATCAAGCTCTAGAAAACAACGCTGGATTTTTGTAGAAGAACAATAGGAAACGACAGGAAGCAGTGCTGGATTTCATGGAAAAAGCGGCTTTGTTTCCTGCAAATAGGAAGAACAAAAGAAAAAAAAAACTGTTTGTTTCCTGCGGGAAAGTCCTCTGGGTAAGAACAATGGGAAAGTCATGCAGAGAAGAACAACGAGAAAGTCATGTGCCTCACAGAGAAGTCATTGACACACAACTCATCATCACAAAGGTCGTCAATGAGAGGGAGAGCCGATAGACAGAGGTCCGACAAAAATGTTGTCAGGAGAGGCCGCTAGTGAGAGGGCAACATTAATCCACGGTTGGTTGCCCATGCGATATACCCTTGATGAAGATCTCAAGGACGTCATCACTCTAGATGTGCTCAAATCTCGTGATAAGAAGGTCCAAGACTGGAATATAGGGATTGACTATTCAGCGGAGGGAGTTCCAGCGTCTGGAATTACTTGTCGGAAGGATCAGTGGCAACAACCTTTAGAAAACCGATAGGGAAGTGGGGAACTAGTAGTAGTTAGAGTGAAGAATGGTTGTAGCTAAGGAACCGACGACTATAGATCTATATTGCAGAGATGTGCAATAGTTCCTGATGGGGGAAAAAAATTTACCGGGAAGCCAACAACAAAAAATTCTCCACGAAATAGATCTCTACGAGAGAAAAAAATAGCAAGAAGAAAAACTGTTGGGAAACTGTCGCTTGCTTTCTGGAGGCCAGCAGAGTCGAAGCTCCCAACTTGGGAAGGGCGGGTCGACAGACCAAGACTGCAGAGGGAGAAGAAGAAAAAATCATTGTTTCAAATACCAAGACGAGTGTCCCTCCCTTCCTGCACGACTCTGGAAGGAGAACCAGTGGCTAGGTTACGAAATTAGGCTTTGATACTGTGCTGAAATTTAGAATAATGGGGATAATTTTATTGATATAAAAGTTGGCATAAAATAACCCTTACATGAATCCTAGAATAGGAAAAACAATAATAAAGAAATAATTTGAAAGAAAAGAAATAACACATACTATCTTCAATTAATCAATTTATATTAATTATTTAGAGATGAAATAAACAACACAAAATAGGAAAGGAAATAAATCTAATCCAAAAAAATAAATCTAAAATAAAAAGGAAAATAAAATTATATAAAGAAATAAATCTAATCCTCATAACTTCTAATAGAAATAAATTATTTTCTAACATTAATATATGCATAAAGGATATTCTTATGAATATCTAATTTTTCAGTTAGCTAAGTCAACCTCTAATGGAGGCAAATTATCCAAAAAAAACCTGCAAAATTCAAGTTGCGGCGGATCCAGTCTATTATAAATATCATACTTTTAAAAAAATAAGTGTAACTTCATGAATAATATCTTGATTAGGTGTAAAGCCAGAATATTTTGACTTAAATTTTATCATAATTCTTAAGAACTTACATATTTAATTAACACCCATAGTTTCATATTTACATTTATAGCCCTTTGATGTCAAAAACTTATGCATGGAAAATTGTTAGATATGCAAATACATAGGAAAGCAAACAATAGTGGTATTATAGATGTAGTTGAGTTTTATGGATGTAAATATGAAAATTTAGAGTTAGATATTTAAATACATAAGAATTGTGAGGCGTCTATGCAAATGCCCCTATTTTTATTAATTAATCATATGGCACAATCTTCTCAAAACAAATATATTAGTAATAAAATGCATCATGATCAACTATAAATTAATCTGGTCTAACCTAAATAAACCATTCCGATCAACCCAATAACTTCTGCACAGGGAACATTATTTCTAATTAAAAATTCTGCCGATTAAACTAAGATCA
>NW_018164860.1:81028-105524 GCF_001263595.1 Phalaenopsis equestris
TTAAATTTCTAAAAATGATATAAGAGGAGAAGAAAATAAAATTGAATAAATAAAAAAAGATTTGATGGCTAGTTGAGAGCTTTCACTCATTGCTATTATCATATGTCTCAACAGTAAGTTGTTAAGTTCTACCATCACAATCAGCACAATAATGTGATTGAGAGCTTCGCCTCTAATCCCGTCTTTAGTTTAATAGTAGCATATATGAGCGTATTGTCACGAACAAAAAGTCCCGCATCGGCTAGGGGTAGGGCCAACACTATTTAAATCTCGGGCCGCCCACTTCTCTTAAGAGCTCTTTTGAGAGGTGACAAGTGGTATCAGAGCAGATTATTGTCTGCTAGGTGTGTGGACTCTCCATGGTCCAGTGAGACCCTATGAGAAGCTGATCCATGACGAGAGCGTCACGTGATTGGGCGGAAGAGAATGTTATGGACAAAAAACCCCACATCGGCTAGATGTAGGACCAAAGAACAGTATTTAAATTCTGGGCTGCCTACTTTTCTTAAGAGCTCTTTTGGGAGTTGACAATATGCTCTAGTAAAACAAATAATTAATATCCGTCCCTTATATTTTAATGCTCACCTACAACAATATGAAGTAGAAAACAACTAAGAAGAGAATGATCGAGTACTTTAACCTCACAACGAAACAATGTCGGCATGTCACTCACTACGAATAGTTATTACCAAAAGCCACAATTTAGAGAAATGAAATGAATCCTTCAATTCCTCGAAGCATGGAGAAAATACTATGACACACGGTAGACAGTGTGGATCGCACCACACTGTCAAACATACGAAGTAGTACAATACGTCGGGACAACGGACGTAATATCTTCTCCTAAGATTGATACAACCACTTTCAATCTCCTAAATGCATCATGACAAGATGCCCATTTTTACAATAATTCCAAGCTTTATTCCATGTTTAAATCAATTTTTTTTGTTTTGTTTCAAAGTACACAGTGCACCAACCGATCAACTCTCCCGAACCATTTTACCATACATCCCAAAAAATGAAGCTTTTTTTCCCCCTTACAGGCTTAAGAAGAAAGAAGAAAATCAATGAAAAGATAGAATCATAATTAATGAGCTTTTGCAGAGAAGCTTCATGGAAATAAGAGTGAGAGCAGCCAACAGATGGGGCCGAAGGAGAGAAGCGGGCAAGGAGGCAGATGAGCTGCATGCCGTCCTGATGTGATTTTTCGCTGAAACTGGGATGGAGTGTGCGGGGAAGAAAAGAGCATGTGATTCGGCATTGGATTTATCGCAGGATCCACTTCTCCAGCATATATATCTGATACTATGATGGTGTTCCGCTTGGCTTTTCGAGTGATATGAGGTCTGCACACTTTTCGTGCACACTACAGCTTGAGAGTAGGTGGCCCAATCCAAGGCTGAGTTATTATTATTTTGGATTAAAATCAGTGAGTTACTGAGATTGAATGTAAATGTGTTTAGGAGATATGTATGAATTATATGAAGCTATTAATCAGATTAATATCTTAATATTGTATGTGACATAATCAGAATAATTCACTATATGTTTGAAGTTGTAGAGCTTTACCTTGAGAGATGATGAGGTTAAATAAGTCTGAGTACTAGGTTTATACAGCAACAATGAAAATAAGAGTTGGGCTACAATGACCATACGACAATACTTAGATCACAAAAGTCACTAATGCGAGCTTCCGAGTCTTCTTCGAAAGTATCAGCTTAACTTTTGACTTTCTCCTGCCTCTTCTAGTAAAAATATGGATTAATTTATAGCTCTTAAAAATTGCATTATAATAAATTTAGCCTAAATCCCAAAATAACTCATAGAACAAATGATATTGATTCCTAGACCATGTCGTTCTTTCAATATCTTAGACTCACAGAATTCATTTTATTGAGACGGTTTGATTTGACTATGAATATGCTAAATTTAAAGATCATTTGACATTTCAAATAGTGTTTTGAAACTTATTACTATGTTTCAAATGCTTGGTTTAAGTTCATTTGGATTCAAACTTAATCTTTTTCAATGTCATTGGGCTCATGTCTTCGAGATGTTCTATTTGACTATAAAGCTATTGATATCGTAGCTTAAATGATATTGATTTGACATAGAATTTTTTCTCATGCACTGTGCATCGAGATTTGTGTGGGGGCGAGTAAATTAATTTATGGTGACTTATATATATCCTGCATGAATTTTCTAGGGCAAAAATGTTTTTTTGAGGAGAAGCTGCTGAATCATTTTTAAAAAGATTAAGAAAATTAATTATCATTATTTAATAATCATAATCAGTTTTATCTAACAATATTACTACAATTCATTCATGCATTAATAACATAGTATGATTAATTAACAGTAATCAGCTCTAGTCAAAATAAAATCAAAGAATTTTTTTTCAATTTACAACAAATTATTTTCTTTAATAAACAACAAAATCAATTTGCCATCAAGCAGAAAAGCAGATCTTGATGGCCCCAATCAAATATGCCTTTAAAGCTTCATTATATATATATAATTTGTTTTGCTCCCAAAATTAAAAATTTTTGGATTGAAAATTTTAACGAGCATTTACTTGCTTACTAAACAATTCTTGGAAAATCTAGTAATTTTTTCCTGTCTGTAGGACAAGGGATCTCTGTAATCATCTATTTATAGTGAATTTTTATAACTGGCTCAGACCCCGTGGTTCTTTCCCTTTACTGGTTTTCCACGTAAAAATTTCTGGTGTCATCACAAGTCGATTCTTTTTTATCTAAATGTGTGTTGAATCCTCGTGCAACGCTAAGACGATAATCCATTACCGTCGCGAATTTTCCAGTACGCATCAATCCCAAAATTAATTTTGTTTTGGATTGAAAATTCTAACGAGCATTTGCTTGCTTACCAAACAATTCTTTTGTACATAACACCTAAATATTCATATTTACATACATACCAATTTACCATTACATTAAGACTATTATCATCATTATTTTTTGTCTAAAGTAAAATATAATTTTTCATGCATAATTTTATGGCACGAATGATGTTATTAATGTAAATATCAAAGTATGTACTTTGGGTGTTAGATATGTAAATAGATAAGAATTGCGTGGTATGAATGTAAATTTTCCAAATTTTCAAAAAGCTAGCACGTACTTGGCGAGCATGAAAAACTCATGGAGTCGCTCGTTTAATTATATGAGAATAGGTACGATAATTTTATTGCAAATAACATAACAAGCATACAAATGAAAAATTATACATATACCGTTAACAACCTAAAGATTATGGTATATCTTAGCATCAATTGAGGCGAATTTTACATGTTTATGTTGAAAAAAGTGAGATAAATAAAGATAATTTTCAACATTAAAAAAATTTATTGTTGAAATTCAGAAGAATGCGAAATAATTTTATTGATATAAAAGGGGTTTAAAATAACCTTTACATGAATCCTATAAAAGAAATAACAGGACATGAAAGATGTGGCACCTAATATCTTCAATTAATCAATTCATATTAATTATTTGGAGATAGAATAAACAACATAAAATAAGAACGCCTGAAATAGGAAAGGAAGCAAATATAACCTAAGAAAATGAATCTAAAATAGAAAAGGAAATAAAATTATGTCAGGAAATAAATCTAATCATCATAAATTCTAATAGTAATAAATTATTTTCTAATATAATGTCTAATAGTTCCCCTCAAGTTGAAACATAATTGAAAATTATGCTCAATTTGGATTTTGAAAACATCAGATAATGGACGAGGAAGATCCTGTGAAGTAGAATTTGAAGTCTTTATCTCGTACTACGGTTATCTTTGATTGCAGTTTTTATGATATTTGTAGGTAGGCGGAAGACTCCTGCAAATAATGTTGCAGAGGAATTTATAATGGAGGAAGGTTTGCTGTAAGATATTCCGGAGGGCCTGATGTAAGAAAAAATTATGAAGAAGGGTTTGATGCAGGAAAAGGCTCTGGAGGAGGGTCTGCTGTAGGAAGAATTCAGGTGGAGGACCTGCTCAAGGAAAAGCTTCGGAGGAATGTCAGCTGCTAGAAAAATTATGGAGGGTTTGATGCATGAAAAAGCTCCAGAGAAAAGCTTGCTACAGAAAAAAGTTACGATGGCAAAGGAAAAAACAGAGAAAGACCCGCATAGAGTTTTTTGGCAGCATGGAAAAAAAACCGATGAAGTAGGGCATGTAGACCGATTGTTGGGAATCCATTCAAGAATACAATCAGTCATGCATCAGTAATAGCATTTTTCGAGTCGTTTTGTAAGCAAACCAACGATGAACTCCTCTGTAATAAGCTTCCTTTCGTTTCCACCATTCACGGATGTGAAATGACGAAATACGCCATAAAGACGGCTGCAACCGCAACGGCTGCAACCGCAACTTCCTGCAGAAAGGAATAATAATTGAAACTTTCAGGGGAAAAAAATGGCAAAAATAGCTCCTCCCCTATGTCCAATTTTGTTGCGAAGACATGCCCGGGAAAATAACTTTCCCTCGGTTGGGAGTGCTACTGGAGAGAGAAAGTCCCGCTCTTTGAACAACAGTAGCAGCTCTCCGATTAGGATTTCCACAAGGGAGAGAAAGAGCAAATTACACCTAGGAAATTCTACTGACAGAGAAAGCTGCAGAAAAAAGGGCAGCTAGAAACACAACTCCTCCTAACGCCTACACAGAGAAGGAAAAATACAGCAAGAGAAAGGGCCGGTGACGGATCAAGCTCCAGAAAAAAACGCTGGATTTTTGTAGAAGAACAATAGGAAACGACAGGAAGCAGTGTTGGATTTCATGGAAAAAGCGGCTTTGTTTCCTGCAAATGGGAAGAACAACAGAAAAAAAAAAAAACTGTTTGTTTCCTGCGGGAAAGTCTTCTGAGTAAGAACAGCGGGAAAGTCTTCTGGGTAAGAACAACGAGAAAGTCTTGTGCCTGAGAGGAACAACAGAAAAGTCATCGGCACACAACTCATCATAGAAGGGTCGTCGATGAGAGGGAGAGCCGATGGACAGAGGTCCGACAGAAATCTTGTCAGGCGAGGCCGCCAGTGAGAGGGCAGCAGTAATCCATGGTTGGTTGCCCATGCGATATACCCTCGACGAGGATCTCAAGGACGTCATCACTCTAGATGTGCTCCAATCTCGTGATAAGAAGGTCCGAGACTGGAATCTATGGATTGACTATTCAGCGGAGGGAGGTTCAGCATCTGGAACTACTTGTCGGAAGGATCAGTGGCAACAAGCTTTAGAAAACCGATAGGGAAGTGGGGAACCAGTAGTAGTTAGAGTGAAGAATGGTTGTAGCTAAGGAACCGAAGACTATAAATCTATATTGCAGAGACATGCAATAGTTCCTTATGGGGGGAAAAAAATTTACCGGGCAGCCAACAACAGAAAATTCTCCACGAAATAGATCTCTACGAGAGAAAAAAATAGCAAGAAGAAAAACTGTTGGGAAACTGCCGCTTACTTTCTGGAGGCCAGCAGAGTCGAAGCTCCCAACTTGGGAAGGGCGGGTCGACAGACCAAGACTGCAGGGGGAGGAGAAGAAAAAATCATTGTTTCAAATACCAAGACGAGCGTCCCTCCTTTCCTGCAAGACTCTGGAAGGAGAACCAGTGGCTAAGGTACGAAATTAGGCTTTGATACTGTGCTGAAATTTAGAATAATGGGGATAATTTTATTGATATAAAAGTTGGCATAAAATAACCCTTACATGAATCCTAGAATAGGAAAAACAATAATAAAGAAATAATTTGAAAGAAAAGAAATAACACATACTATCTTCAATTAATCAATTTATATTAATTATTTAGAGATGAAATAAACAACACAAAATAGGAAAGGAAATAAATCTAATCCAAAAAAATAAATCTAAAATAAAAAGGAAAATAAAATTATATAAAGAAATAAATCTAATCCTCATAACTTCTAATAGAAATAAATTATTTTCTAACATTAATATATGCATAAAGGATATTCTTATGAATATCTAATTTTTCAGTTAGCTAAGTCAACCTCTAATGGAGGCAAATTATCCAAAAAAAACCTGCAAAATTCAAGTTGCGGCGGATCCAGTCTATTATAAATATCATACTTTTAAAAAAATAAGTGTAATTTCATGAATAATAACTTGATTAGGTGTAAAGCCAAAATATTTTGACTTAAATTTTATCATAATTCTTAAGAACTTACATATTTAATTAACACCCATAGTTTCATATTTACATTTATAACACTTTGATGTCAAAAACTTATGCATGGAAAATTGTTAGATATGCAAATACATAGGAAAGCAAACTATAGTGGTATTATAGATGTAGTCTTAAATATTTGGGTTTAAGGATGTAAATATGAAAATTTAGTGTTAGATATTTAAATACATAAGAATTGTGTGGTAATGCCCCTATTTTTTTTAATTAATCATATGGCAAAATCTTCTCAAAACAAATATTTTAGTAATAACATGCATCATGGTCAACTGTAAATTAATCTATTCTAACCTAAATAAACCATTCCAATTAACCCGATACCTTCTGCACAGGAAACATCATCTCTAATTAAAAATTCTGCCGATTAAACTAAGATCAGAAGCTCCAGGCCAGCCCATGTGTGGTGTTCCTCAGCATGCATCTAATATTAAGATTATAAGATCCAATCAAATTAATTAGTCTAAGTAAGGCTTTTAGGACCAAAACTTTCTGAAAAAAGCTGTTTGTAATCAAATCTATAAAACACTTTGTGAAAAGTTTTACCACACTTTTTTGACTGGTATGTACAGTGGTTTTAAGGGAGACAACTCACTTATAATATTTCAATCTTCATAAAATTAAGTGCTCTTACAACAAATATAAAATTGATGAATATTGTATTAAAAACAAACATTTGAGGACAATTTTACAGAACATGGAAGTGCTAAATAGATTATGTAGTAGTATTCATTTATAAATTCTATTCTGTGCACATGCCATCAAGAAGTTATTTTAATGCGTAATACCTTAGAAGAAAAATGTGAAACAACCACATGCCTCCATCAATCTCTTTCTTTAAGTTCTGAGGTCAGCTATAAGTCAAAAACAATACCAGCTCAAAATAATAATAGCAATAATAAATCAGAATGATATGATATGATATTAAAATCATCAAATTTACTTTTAAATATATACAATAAATATATTAATTAACTAGTTATATGGTGTATTTATTTTAGAAAAAAATTGATAATTATAAATTTTATCATAATCAAATTGAAATAAGAATATTCTGTCTCTCTCTCTATCTCCATGTGAAGCCATGGCCTTGTCCGCTGTTAGGCTTCTTGTTTAATTGGAAATGTTCAATTTAGCTTGTAATGGTTATAAGGTAGCAGACATATCTGGTTCGAATCTGACTTAGGTGGTGATCATACTTTTTCTATTTTTTTTATTTTTTTATTTGGGAAGAATTCTGTTTCTCAAATTCCATGGTTTAAGCTGCAATGATTGTTTCTTAACTGCTGCTATGATTATTATGTTTAGAAAAGTGAATAAAAACAAAAATTAGATCGGTTTGGCAATTAATTAAAATTAGATCGGTTTGAAAATTAATTAATTTAACTCAAAATTCAAACGCATATTCTAATCAGAATTTAGAGCTAATTATTGTTAAATTTAGGATTACTGCTAAGCCATAGTTGATAAAACATTTAATTAAAATAAATAAAAATACTCTTTTTTTTTTCATTTCTCTCTCATGTATTATTGCACACAGCAATGACCACCCCATTTGATTTTGTAGTCCAGTATTTTTGTGTGAAAATAAACTCATTCCTTTGGGAGATTTTCAAAAGATTTTAAGAGTTTAAAATCAATATTCATTTCTAATTAAACTAAAACAATTGTTAGGCCATATTGTCATTAGATAAATCCCTACTATTTCTATGTACTTCGTTTATTTTATGAATCCACTTTTTTCATTTATTTTTGTTATGTTTTATGTTAAGTATTCAATAACTTCTATCCATTTAATTATACCTTGACCCCTTTTTCTTTACTAAAATTATCAAAACATCTAATCAACATATTTGCTCACACATCATTAGTCATTTCAAAATTACTTGAATTTATTTTCAACTGCTTTATATTCAAGATTTGCCGCACCAACATTACATTAGAAATAATCATCCCATAATATATGTTTTTTTTATTTTATTTTACTGCACATCTAGCTTAATATACAGTTCATATCCCGCCGAACTTAGACGTTAATAATTTCTTGAAGTTCAATATTCCGATCCATATACATCAAATGTCTAATCATAATTTTATGAAATTTATCATTGAGCCCCAATGATATCCTCATATCACACATAACACAAAACTCCTTCCTAATGATAATCATCCAATTTTAACTCTATAAATACTATTCTCATCTATAGCACAATTCTTTTAGATAATAGATCCAAGAAACTTAAATCTGTCACACATATTCATCACCTTATCTAGGACACAATGAATTTATTATTTTACACAATAGACATGGGATCATTTGACAGCTTCACTAACGAAAATTCAATATTGCTTTTGAAACTCTATTACCCAATTTTAAACCCTTCATATACAACTGTTCTATTTTTATATATGAAATGAATGAAAATAATTTTTCTTTTTTCATAAAAACTATTTTCTATCGACAATGAATCAATCAGCACTAATATGAGTCTACTGCTTCAAGATTTGTGACTGTATAAGATTTAAAATATACACGTAACTGTTAAGTAAATTTTGATTTATGTCGCAAGTTTCATTATAGAAATATAAAGAGAATCAACATGCCAGGAAGTAAAATATAAATTTTAAAAATAAATCGGGGGAAATTTGTAAGTACCTTATATTTGGAAAGAATCAACCATGGCCTTCAGAGTAGCCTGAGAAGTTGGCCACTGCTTATCATTTGCGCTTGCTACAAACAAGACTACCGTGTTTCCTTTAGCTGTGGCTTTTGCTAGGTTATGCGAACCCGTGGCAGCATATGGGGTTTCAAGCACATAGGAGTAGTACTGAGAATTAGAAATTAGATTATGATAGGAAGGCATTTAGCATACAGACAAATAATCCATCTTATAGATATTTGAATATACATTTAGGAACACTTACATACATACCACTTAATTCCTACATATTTATATATCTAACACTAACACCTAAACTTTATTTTTAATAATAATATCACCAAAATGTTTCGTATCACATCAAAAATAATATTATTTTAACTTAAAAATAAAAGTGAAATACCCCTTTTCATGCATAGAGAAGGTGGCATATATATAAAAATTAAAATTTAGGTGTTAGATATGTAAATACATAAGAATTGAGTGGTATATATAAATCTTCCATATATTTTATTCATTTATGAAAAATACCGCATAACATCGAAACAGATTAACTCATGTGAGAAAAACATAAACTATAATAAATATAGCAGATGAATTGACATTCCCTTCAAACTTCAAAAACAGGAAGTAAGCAAAATGGCAACTGGTGCAAGAGGAACATTTCAAAACATATTAGGCACTGTATAACTGGTAATTACAAGTAAGGTTGTCAAAGAAATCAGTCGAGCTAAGTATTATCTTGTTCAGATTTGTTCATTTATTTATTCATTAAGTTCAAGTTGAATTTTAAAATGACCCAAATCTTAAAACCTCATTCAACTATTAATCAAGCCCGAGCAATTGTATGTTTAATGACATGAATTTAAACATATAGCTTTATATTAGATGTAATTAGATCTATAAATTTTAATCATAGTTAGCATAATTCACTGAATAATATTTAAGTTGTCTGGCAAAATGAAAATATTAATAAAAAAAATATTAAATAATACATCATGACAGTTTCATCATACTCTATGTTTAGTAATTTACATACTTTTAAGATATGTAAGATACAGAAAAATAGGCTCAAAAGCATAGAATAAGTCACCAGATAACCAATTAAGACATCATTAAATGAAATTATTATAGAGTTTTTAATGAGCAACTTGTTAAAAAACAAACGAGCATGTTCACAAATATAAATAAACAAATGTGCTAATGTCCAAGCATCTTCATTTATATGACTAGCTTCCAAAGTTTGTGGTCAATTATGTACGTAACGAACATAAGCAAGCTTATATGAATGATTATCAAGTTGTTCACGGAGTATATTAATTCGCATAAATGACCCAAGCCATTCCACAATAGTAATGAGGTATAAAATCTGAGGATAAAAATCATAAAGGGACTCCAAAAAGGATTCTGAATTTCCAGTAGGGGTCCTAAAATTCAAATTAGTGGGGCATTTACATACATACCACTCAATTCTTATGTATTTACATATCCTAACACCTAAACTTTGATCTTTGCATCCATACCACCAAAATCTCTCATACTGCATAAAAAATACCATTATTTTAACTTAAAAAAAGTGAAATACACCTTTTCATACCAAGGTAATGTGGCATATATGTAAAAATTGAAGTTTAGTCATACCAAGGTAATGTGGCATATCTGTAAAAATTGAAGTTTAGGAGTTAGATATGTAAATAAATAAGACTTGTGTGGCATGTAAATCTTCCCAAATTAATTAGGTTTTTCTTACAAGAGACAACTTCTCGAAAGCCTAATGACCTAAAACCCCTTTGTAAAGCTCGAATATAATGTGCGCCAGAAAAGCATCCAAAAGGTCTATAAAGTACTGTCCAACGACAACTAAAACCAACCAAAAGGCTGCAACCTGATTTGTAGGGTGTGGGAAAAAGTTAAGAATTGAGCATGACAGTCATCAACGGGTTAGATGAAATCCAATCAACACCTGCAAGAGAACTATTTACACTTTTCTTTTTACGAAATATTAGTCAGCCTGAATTGTAGATAAGACACTACCCAAAAATTTTGCCCTCATTTTGTGAGGACTTTTCGATATAGAACTCTTTAGGTTTCCATAGGCGCAAGCCCCTATGTTTAATCACCCCTTCCTGATAACGGGATAGCACTTTCGATTAAGATTAGTCATTTAAAATTGTATATTCAATATATAATAAAAACAAACATATATATGATATTGTAAAACTGTTGAGTGTTGAGCCCAGTTATAATATATATATATATATATATGCTTTTGTTTGCCATTTCTGTAACTACTCCCGCCACCATTAAAGATATTGTAAAACTTGTCACTTGAAGCTTAAAGCGGATGATGAGGGAAACAATGACGAAAGAGATCAAGATCCCATGGATCCATTGTCTCGGGTCGTCGAGGTTCCAGATCTAGTTGGTCAGAGGAGGTAGTCTACCCAACATGGTTGAAAGATCATTGTCAACAACTACGAGCCGCGTCATCCAAGGGGACTTTGTAGATCTGAGGTATATATTTGTCTAAGAGGACAAATTTAAGTTGTCGTCTCCACCGTCCTGCGCTTCGTCCTCGCCTGTTCGAAAGGAAAACAAGATTCGGCTCTCCCTCATTCTTCTTCTGTTCTGCGTTGGTTTGCTGGTGAAGGAAGTATCGCAAAGCACGGGAAGAAGACTTACGAGCTGAAGGATACGAATCAGTAAAATCGCAAGGTGTGCTCTTCGGTGTATCTCGGTGTAGAGAAAAGAAGATAGAGTGAGAAAGTAAGAGACTTTCTCCTGCAATTATTATTGTGTTCAAACGGTGTAAATTCCTCAATTAGTAAAATCCTCTGCAATTCCGTGGATGTAAGCAATTTGCCGAACCACGTAAATCTGTGTGTTTTTTGTGTGAACTTTCTCGTGCTATTTTTATTCGCTTCGTAGTCGATCGTTATAAATTTCAAAGTTAACATAACATATATGATATTGTAAAATTTGTCACTTGAAGCTTAAAGAGGATGATGAGGGAAACAATGACGAAACAGATCAAGATCCCATGGATCCATTGTCTCGGGTCGTCACGGTTCCAGATCTAGTTGATCAGAGGAGGTAGTCTACCCAACATGGTTGAAAGATCATTGTCAACAACTACGAGCCGCGTCATCTAAGGAGACTTTGTAGATCTGAGGTATATATTTGTCTAAGGGGACAAATTTAAGTTGACCGCAACTACCAAAAGGCTTTGTGTCGATCAATTGTACCCTTATAGTTCACAACTCAAATGGTAGTAAAACATTGGAAACAATACGGGTTGCAACCATGACCGCAATGTAATGGTGTTATTTGGTGGCAACCACCCGGTCAGAGGGCTTTGGTCGTAACCGTTACTTTGTCGTGATATTTGATGACAGAACCACGCGAACAAAAGACTCAGACCACGTCCTTACTGACATACAATTTCTTTGATTGTGAATACAGAGATATATTTAATAAGATATTCACGCTTTGAGCAGAAGTCAATCAAAATTTTATCACCATCAACAAACTATTTTAAGTTTTTAGTGATGATTTTAACTTAGATATTTTTGTTCATTAATTCGAAAATCTTGATTTAAAAAATTAACTCATCTGGTAGAAATCTTCGATCAACACAATCATCATCGAGGATTTAAGCATTTAAAATATTTATATTTGAAGAAACATTTAATAACATTAGTTTAGACTTTTAGGGCATAAGTCTCGTCGACTCATGTCCTTACAAGAAGGATGATCATACTAGGTGATTTTGACTTGTAAATTCTTATTTTAAAATTTAAACATTTATTTCAAAATCACTAGACTCGTCAACTCCAATCCTTGCGAGGAGGAAAATCGAACTAGTTGGTTGAAACTTAGAATATTATATAGACAAGACAACCTAATTAGCCCACGTAACATTCTCGAATCCAGTATTTGAGAATTCAATATATGGGGGTGGCTTAAATTCCAAAAATTTGAATCTCTTAAAGAACTTATAAAGTCTTTAAAGACTTGCATAAATTTTAAGCCATGAATTTAATATAGACTTTATGTCAAGAGACACGTAAAAGATTTTAAAAATATGTAATTGGTTTGTTTATATAAACACCTTAAAGAATACATAGCTCAAGAGTATCTCAAGCGTGACTCATCTAAGTCTTAAGAGTGCGGCTTATAGCTCAAGATGATACATTTAACGTAGGAGGCATTCACAAAGCTTAAAGTATTTGCAAATGTATTATGATTTTAGGCTTTAAAAAGGTATACCTTTCTGTTATCGAGTCTAATATCAAATAAACAAATTGTGTTTGGTTTTTCGTGTATTATTATTGATATAATAATACATTACTATTAAATATATATTTAAATAAATTTTAGTTAATTAAATTTTATTTAATAATATATCAAAAATAATATGAGTTATTATCGAGTTTAATATCAAAATTTTGTTTGTGAATGTATATGAATAAGTTTGATTAAGTATGTGTTCATTTAAGCTTTGAGTTTTAAAAAAATATTCATGTTTGTTTATTTACTAATTTGAAACAACACGATCGAGTGAGTTTGCGTTGTTAATGGAGTTGGCTCATTTACGACCCTAGTTGTGCAAGAAACGAAAGTTATCTGTGTGGGGATCATTGCAGGCTCGAACAAATAAGAAAAACGGTAAGGAGCGGGATAAGCGACTTCCCGTGCGACGGAGAGAAGCAACGGCATATGCAGAGGAAGAAGAAAAACAAAAAGAAAAAGAAAAAGGTAAGGGGTTTACGATGTTTTGATCGCGGCGTAAAGACCTCCGAAAATGCCATCTTTCTACTCCTTGAGCTCCACTCCGCTTCTGCCATAGAACCATTGAGGAAGGAAACCGTTGCGGTAGTCCCCGCCTTCGCGTACTTCAGCTTCTCTAAATCTGGTAAACTCACGGTTCGTTGGGTTTGTTACGCTTAAGCAAGCTCTGTTGGTCCTTCTCTGGCGTTCGTTGGTTGGTATCTCTCTGGCGCTCGTTCATTCTACTTCTCACCTGTTCGTTCCTCTTCTCTGGCAGTTCGGCTCGTTCTTTCTTCAGCTTCCATAAATTTTCCGAGAACATTTTGGTCAGCCGATAGAGGTGGTTTGTTTCTATTTGTCTAACACAGCTCTTGAAGATGACTCCCCATCCTCTTATTTTTTATGTTTGATATACAAAAATGATGGTTTTGTTATATAAGATTGGTAGCTTCAATTCAATTTGCTTATTTTAGATTCTGCAAATTTTACTTTTTTTTATGCATTTTAGGTATATGATTTGGTGCATTTCATATATTTGTGCAAGCTTAGTAAAATAATGGGAAGGACATTTACTGGTTCCTTCTTCGACAATCTCTATATCACATTTATCCTCATTTCATCCATTAAATATGTTGCCTGCATAAAATAGTAGATTGAAATATGAGCAAATTTAGTATAACATCTTCACATAACCAATAAAGAAATATTCAGTACCTTAAGCCTTAAAGAAATAGAACAAAAAGAGTAACATGTTGGTCATTTAAAACAAGCATTTCAAAATCTATCACAAGTGCTCATAACTGTCATAACAAAACATTACAAGAAGTGAATATTTATCAATAACTAATTAAGTGTATTAGGTTTATGCAGACATGAAACTAATTTTATATGTTTTGAATCAAATCATCAAGACAAAAAATGAGAGGAAATAGCTGAAATAGCTAGAGAGGGAAATAGCTAGAGAGAATGAGATTTAGGAGGCATTTGAGAAAAAATAGAAAGAAATCTACCCTTTTATCATGATAGTAGGCAAAAAAATTGAACGTTGTGAGGAAATAAATAAGGCTTAGGGCAATACATGCGCAAACAAAAAAAGAAGAATAAATTAAACCAAAAAACACCAACACAAAACAACTTTTTCTCTTTAATATATTATTAATTGCACGCATATCTTTTCAATCTATGGATATAAAACCCACATAAGGCAGAATTTTTCTCACGTCTACCCCTCTACTTTAACATGACGATACAATATTCTCTTTTTAAGGATATAGAAGGGGATACAAGTTATATCCCTTTCCAGCCCTCCATTGCAATACCAATGAACCATCCCAATATTAATATTAATAGCTAAAAATATTTAAAAGAAAATTACCTTTTATAGAAAAGAATTTATAAAAAATAAGAGAACCCTGTGGCAGTGAAAGGTAGTTATGGAGACCTTCTAATCAATTAGAGAAGAAAAAGATTAACATGAAATGACACCCCAAATTATTGCCCCAACTTCCTTGTCGTGTGGAAGGAAAGAAGATAAGAATTTCATTTCAATCATTTACATGCAACAAGAAACAACTATTTAAAGCATGCTTATGTGATTTTAGGTGGTTGTTAAAAATCCTTCATATAAAGCTTCAAATTTTCATTTTTTGGCTCATCACATCTAATATTTTAGTATGTTGCAAAGAGGCACCAATATTGCAATTCTATATGGTTGAAAATCTAATGTTTAACTTCTTACTTCAGAAACATCACTGCAGTTTAATATAATTTAGCTTTTTACATTAATATTACTTAGTTTTTTTTAAGTAAACTGTTAGATTAGAATTTTTCTCAACTTCTTTCCTTCTCCTTTACTGATGTCTGATTTTCATTTAGGATAATGGGTATATTATTCAAAAATTATACATCCTTTAATATTTATTGTACTCAAACATCTATCATGAACCATTTAATACTATTAAATTGAAAGCTGCCACCTGATAGAAATGTGGAGTTGAGTGCTTGTGTGAACATGTAGTGATTTTCTTCTTGTATGTTGCTCAATTTTAGTGCAGTAAATTATTTTTTATTTTTGTTGATCCTGTAAGTTTAATCCATCACATGCTTTGAGTAGTGACCTTCTAGTTTTTTTAGAATAAGCAAGCACATTAAGGTTTGTCGCATTTACAAACTAAAGTTAAATTATTGATCTCAATAGAAAAAATTGTATTGTGGTTATCCGAAGAAAATACTTGAGCTTAGTTTTCTTTTGTGCATAAGACTTAAGCACAACATGAATTATAAGCAATTTGAACAAACTTCTGTATTTTATAGACTTAGACAGTCAAAGTGCGAGAACATAAAGAACCCCTTACATCGAAAACTATTGTGGTCTTACTGTGTTTCAAGTTTCGTCTAATTTTTTGAAACAGAAAGATAGTCATATACTTGATTGAATTTCAGTCAAGTTCGAAATCCTGAAAAGTTGCGGGTCTCTTTATGAGCTAAAAAATTGTATCTACTTAAACAAAGGTTTAAACTGGTTCTCAATGCCTAATGATGGATAAAAGTCTTCCCCCTTTATATTTCAAGATGTTTCTTAATTGGTTAAGGCTTTTAACCTCAACGAAATGGTGGTTAATTAAGTTGTCTCCTCATTTTTTTTTCTTAATTATAGTTTGCATGCCACAATCCACATGGTAGATAATTTTTTTTTACTCATGTTTTATTGTTATGTTACAATAAATTGTTTTATTTTAACAATCCAATGACTAATAAGGCCAAACATACGGGTACACCGACAATATGAGAAAAAGAAACAAAATTATTATTTTGTGATATTTGCCTTAAGGAGATTGAACTGAGAAATAGACATACAACCTATTTTAATAAAGGGTGACAACATATTATCGCAAATTTCAAGAAAGTACGGGAAAAATATGTGTCAAGATGCAAATGAAGAACAATTGAGATCAACTCAAGATGGATTGGAAGTTTTGGAAGGAACTGAAACGAGGATCAACAAGTTTCGGTTAGGATCTGGTGAAACGAATCATTGATGCTTCAGAGAAGTGGTGGGCTGAAAGACTTGCGGTGAACAATTTTTCATTTAGTCTAATTTTTCATTTTATTTTTTTTTGTACTGATTGAAGTGTAATATGATTTTACAGGTGGTGCCCGCATTGGTTTCTGGCATTGAACCCGAGTTAGAGGAGAAGTTGGACCGGATGTTTGAGGGTATCGTTGCAACAAGCAAATATGCATACGCTCCAAGTGAAACAGAGTTTTGTGGTACCCCTGAGAATGTTGTCGTCAATCTAGCATGTGATTCACCCGATCTCGATAGCCCGGAAATCCCAGAAATCCATATCACAAAATTTTCTAAGCGTCATCGTGTAGAGGGTAGAAAAAAGGGTGGAGCTGCTTTTCTCAGAAACCGGATATCACATATGGTGGGTCCTTCCAACGATGCCCCACACACAGTTCAGGCAAATTCCATTAAGCATGTTGCAGAAATTCTGCATAAAGGTGATGAAATTTCAGAGGATTTTGACCTATACTTTTTTGCAGTAGAACTTCTTCAAGATCCGATCCACAGAGATTTCTTCGCAACGATTGCCAAAGAAAAACGGGTTGTATATCTACGACATTTTCATGCACGTAGAGATAACTGAGGAATTTTTTTTCTTATTTGCTATTGAGTGAGGGGATTATTTTTTTTCATATGTTGTTGTTCGGAACAATTTTACTTCGTTATTCTATTTTATAGTGATATGATTATTTGAAAATCTTAAGCCATCATTTTAATCTCTTATAATTGTTTGGGTCATGTTTTCTTTGTGATTTATTAATTCCATTTATTTTTAATTAATACTAGTACAATATACATTATCATGGATTCAGAACAAGAAAGACAGACGGAGAAATGCAACGATCGCCTTGATCGTTGAGTACTACAACACGTACATTGACCACTCTCCATGCTTCACAACATCTTATTTTGGTGACAAATAGGTTGGGGAACTGCTTGCTGGACATTCAACCAGATTCAACATGTTCTGCATGAGGCAGAAAGTATTTACAGATCTTCTAGCAGAACTTAGTGGATTCCATGGTCTTCATGGGTCATCGAAGATGACACAACACGAGGTCTTAGCGATAACTCTCTACATATTGTCACACAATGAGTTAATGTGTGGTTCGATGGAACGATTCCAACACTCATCTGAGATGATCAGTAGATACTTCTCTGTGGGTCTGAATGCACTTGTGAGCCTATCTAAAGAAGTCATAAAACCAACTGATCCAACGTTCACACGAACTCCTACAGAGATTCAACATGATGCACGTTACATGCCCTTCTTTAAGGTAACATTTGCAATTTATAGTATTCAATTTTAAATATGAATACTGGACATTAATAACTCAAATGCATCTGTGTAAGATTGCATTCGAGCAATATATGAAACCCACGTTGATGTAAGAGTTACAAAAGATGAAAATATTGCATTTATTGGGTGTTGTGGAGCCCCTACACAAAATGTTATGATTATGTGCAACTTTAACATGTGCTTTACGTTCGTCATGCCCGGCTGAGAGGGTAGTGCGCACGACAACAAAATTTTTAAGTGTGTTGACATCATTTTTTAGGTCTTCTTTTCCCTTCCTTAGATACCCTAGGATCTAGCCTTAAGATTTCTATTTTGACTCTCCTAGAGGACTAGACTGAGATCTACACCACTTAGAGAAGTTTCACGACCTCCTTAATGGAATTTGTCTTAACTGTGTGCGGGGCATCGTTGGAAGTACCCACCAAATGTGATATTTGATTTCTTATATAAGCAACTCCAACTTTTTTTCTACCATCTACACGATGACGCTTAAAAAAAATGTGATCTGCATTTTTGGGATTTCCGGGTTGTCGAGATCGGGTGAATCACATGCTAAATTGACGACGACATTCTCAAGGGTACCACAAAATCATGTCTCAGTTGGAGCGCATGCTTTTCTTGTTGCGACGACACCCTCAAACATCCGGTCCAACTTCTCTAACTCAGGTATTTCTTCGCTGCGGGCACCACCTGCAAAATCATATTAAACACTTCAATCAGTACAAAAAAATAAAATGAATAAAATTAGACGAAATGAAAAAAATATTCACCGCAAGTCTTTCAGTCCACCACTCCTCCAAAGCATCAATGGTTCGTTTCACCAGATCCCAACCCTAGCTCATTGATCCTCGTTTCAGTTCCTTCCAAAATTTTCAATCATTCTTGAGTTGATCTCACTTGTTATTCATTTGCATCTTGTCATACACCCTGCCCGTAATTTCCTTGAAATTTGTGATAATAGGTTTTCACTCTTTCTTATGAAAATAGGTTGTAGGTCTATTTCAAGGTTCAATCTCCTTAAGTCAGAGGTCAAAAAATAATAATTTTGTTTCTTTTTCTCATATTGTCGGTGTACACATATCTTTGATCTTATTAGTCATTGTATTGTTAAAATAAAACAAATTATTGTAACATAACAATAAAACATGTGTAAAAAAAATTATCGACCATGTGGATTGTGGCATGCAAACTACAATCAAGAAAAAAATGAGATGTCAACTTAATTAACCACCCTTTCACTAAGGTTAAAAGCTTTAAACTGTTAAGAAACATCTTGAAATATTAAGGGAGAAGACTTGTATCCATCATGAAGCAATGAGAATCAATTTAAATCTTTATCTAAGTAAATATAATTTATTAGCTCATAAAGAGACCCGTAACTTTCTAGGGTTTCAAACTTGGCTGAAATTCAATCAAGTATATGACTATCTTTCTGTTCCAGAAAATTAGGCGAACCTTGAAACATGATAAAACCCCAACAGTTTATAATGCAAGGAAAATCAAGCTCAAGTATTTTCTTCGGATAAACCACAAAACCATTTTTTCTATTGAGATCAATAGCTTAACTCTAGTTTGTAATATGTGACAAACCTTCATGTGCTTGCTTATTTCAAAGGAAAACTAGAAGGTCACTACTCAAAGCATGTGATGAATTAAGCTTACAGGAATACTTTACTGCACTAAAATTGAGCAACATACAAGAAGAAAACCACTACATGTTCACACAAGCACTCAACTCCACATTTCTATCAAGTGGCAGCTCTCAATTTAATAATATTAAATGGTTCATGATAGATGTTTGAGACCAATAAATATTAAATGATGTATAATTTCTGAATAATATACTCAATATCCTCTATGAAAATCAGACATCAGTGAAGGAAAATGAGTGAAGTTGAAAAAAATTATAATCCAACAATTTACTTAAAAAAATTAAGTAATACTAATGTAAAAAAGTAAATTATATTAAACTGTAGTGATGATTTTGAAGTAGGAAATTAAACATTAGATTTTCAACCATAGAGGATTGCAATATTGGCGTCCCTCTGCAATATACTAAAATATTAGATGCGAGGAGCCAAAAAATGAAAATTTGAAACTTTATATGAAGGATTTTTAACAACCACCTAAAATCACATAAACATAATTTAAATAGTTGTTTCTTTTTGCATGTAAATGATTGATGCGAAATTTTTATATTTTTTCCTTCTACACGACAAGGAAGCTGGTGCAATAATTTGGGGTGTTATTTCATGTTAATGTTTTTCTTCTCTAATTGTTTAGAAGGTCCCCATAACTACCTTTCACTGACATAGAGTTCTCTTATTTTCTATAATTTTTTTCTACAAAATGTAATTTTCTTTTAAACATTTTTAGCTATTAATGTTAATATTGAGATCGTTCATTGATATTGCAAAGGAGGGCTGGAAAGTTATATAACTTGTATCCCCTTCTATATCCTTAAAAAGATAATATTGTGTTGTCATGTTAAAGTAGCGGATAGACGTGGGAAAAATTCTGCCTTATCCTGGGCTTTATATCCATATATTTTAATAATGTATTAAAAAGAAAAAAATTGTCTTGTGTTGGTGTATTTTGGTTTAATTTATTCACCTTTTTTCGTTTGCACTTGTATTGTCCTAAGTCTTATTTATTTGCTCACAAATTTCAATTTAGTTGCCTACTACCATGATAAAAGGGTAGATTTCTTTCTATTTTTTCTCAAATGCCTAATAAATCTCTCATTCTCTCTAGCTATTTCCTCTCATCCTTTGTCTTAATGATTTGATTCAAAACATATAAAATTAGTTTCATGTTTGTATAAACCTAGTACACTTAATTAGTTTTTGATAAATATTCACTTCTTGCAATGTTTTTCTATGACAGCTATGAGCACTTGTGATTGATTCTGAAATGCTTGTTTTAAAGAGTCAACCTGCTGCTATTTTTGTTCTATTTCTTTGAGGCTTAAGTTATTGGCTATTTCTTTATTGGTTATGTGAAGATGTGATACTAAATTTACTCATATTTCAATTTACTCTTTTATGCAAGCAACATTTTTAATGGACTAAATGAGGGATAAGTGTGATAAAGAGATTCACAGTAATTTCTGGAAGAAGGAACAAGTAAATGTCTTTCCCATCATTTTACTAAGCTTGTAATAAATATATGAAATGCACCAAATCATATACCTAAAATTTATGATAATGCATAAAAAAAAAAGTAAAATTTGCAGAATCTAAAATAAGCAATACGATTTGAAGTAACCAATCTCATAAAATAAAATCATCATCTTTGCATATCAAACACAAAAAAGAAAAGGATGGGGATTCACCTTCAAGAGCTATGGTATTAGGCAAGTAGTAATAGGATATTGATCGATAAAACAACCCCTATCGACTGACCAAAATGTTCTCGAAAGGATTTATGGAAGTTGAAGAACGAACGAGTCGAACTGTCAGAGAAGAGGAACGAACAAGTGAGAAGAAGAATGAACGAACGCCAGAGAGATACTAATGAATGAACGCGAGAGAAGGCAGGGGGGGGGGGGGGGCTTTCGATTAACAAATCGAACGAACTGAGAGTTTACCGAATGTAGAGAAGCTGAAGAGCGCGAATGCAGGAACGAGCGCAACATTACTTTCCTCAATGGTTCAATGGTAGGAGCGGAGTGGAGCTGAAGGAGTAGAAAGATGGCATTTTCGGAGGTCTTATGCCGCGAACATCTTGTAGACATACCAACAAAAACATCTAACCGGGACACCTTCAATCGAAGGGGCAATGGGTAAAAGCATAATAGAAGAACACGGGGCGCAGGGCCGATCCCGCGACCCGCTTTTTGCGATAACATCCCATGCGGTGGCCATGAAGCTCTCCAACTGCGCCCCCCAAACTGTAGACTTCGGTGGTGGCGTGTCGCGAAGCTTTCTAGCTGCGCCCCCAAACAGACCCTAAGTCGTGCAAAGTTTTTAAAATTTAACTTAATATTAATTAAGTGTAATTTAACTCAATTAGCAATATTAATAATTTTCAACAGTCTTTTATTTTAACATCGATAAAGATAGTAGTGGCCAAGGAATATGTATAATTTGGTGGCTAAGTGGCTTTCCTGAGAATCACCAACCCAGCCGAAGTTCGAATATCTAAGAAGTTGTAGATTTCATTGAAGGCATGAAGGATTATGTCCTCATGGTCGTTACAACCTCCGACAACTGCGATGTTGTCGACGAGGGATTTGATGACCAACAAGTATTGAGACATGGTTTGACTTTCAAGGAGATGTGGTGTAGCTCATTCCTTAGTTGAGTGACCCTGGATCGATTTGTAGCTGCAGTCAACATTGGAGGGTTTTATTTATTTCCATGGTGAATTCAAGGTTGAGGATATATGGTAGAATTGTAGGAGATATAGAAGAGTGGATGGCAACAAAGAAGTTTTGATCGATGAGCTGCCAACGTAGTAATTGTGGGTTAGGAGTTGTTGTTTGGTTAAGTTGCAGGCGGTAGGAAGGCAGGTTGTTGAGCCATCGAGAAAGCCCTCAAAGCCGTCGGCCTTGAAGAGTTTGTATATTTGGGGTTTCCAGATGGGGTAGTTTTCGACTGTGAGTTGGACATTGACGATGGCTTTAATGTTGAACATTAGGAACTTTAATGATGAGGGAATGAGAATATCGGTCATTTCCTAAGAGGCAAGGTTGGTCTCTCTGTTTATGTTGTAAGATGTTTCTGATATTGTATGTGGGGAAGGAGGGGAAGGAGAAAAAGAGAGGAAGAGGTTTAGGGATTGGGGAAGAACCTGATTGTTCTGATACCCTGTTAGAATGTGTTTTACAGAAGCAGCCAGTGGAGCATTCCTTTCTATTATGGAAAACGTATGAAGCAACATACAAGGAAAGAGTAAAATTACAATATACAAACTTTGTAGGAGCTATGAAATATTCTGGAGAGGCAAAGGTGGCCTTGAAGCTTTCGGTTGGTGGCAGAGAGTGATGGACAGTATGCATTTTGCTTCCTAGTGGTATAGGTTTTTTAGCTTAACCTTCAAGAGAATATGATGATGGCTGACACTAACTTGTCCATGAAGGTCACCATGAGAGTGAATAACATAGTACAAAACTATTCATGGCTTCCATTTTTGCACATAATGATAAGGCAAGCCCTCCCCGGGCCTCCCAACGCTGCAGCATGCCCCCACCTGCAGTCCACAGCCTCTGTCGCCTAACTCACACCAGATAGCAGTCCTCATCAGGCCCTCCCAGAGCCTCCAGCTGCTGCCCCCAGCCTTCATGCAGTCGTTCGCCGTCCGTGCCTCCGCTCCTTGGTTTCGACTACCGTTCGTGCCTTCACTGCTAGGCCTCGGCCGCCATCCGTGCCTCCGCTACTTGGCTTCTGCTGCCATCCGTGCATTCGTCGGCCGCCTTACTCGCCGCGTCCGGATTCCCTCCTCGTCGAGCTTGTTGTGTCTTTATGTGTTGAGTTTTTGTTGTAATGTTTTGTTTTATGTTTTAATTTGCGCAAATTTTTTCTTTCTTTTGAGTCATCATTGTAACCATCTTTTAAGTTATTAATAAATTTGTGTCTTACGTTATGGTTTGGGTTAACTCCGGTATCACACAAGCACTAAGTTAACTATCGTGTTGTGAATCCCCAAGTATCAACACACTTTTACATCATGAACATCAATTTGCATTTTGGGTCCAGGCAAAAGTCCTCAATTCATTTACTGCCTTGGTGGGACACTGTGCTCCCAAAATGTAATATAAATCTAACTGATCCTATAAAGCTCATCAGTCAACCTCCAAATGTCTTTCATTGTTCAAAGTGACATGGCTTCCATAACCACACACATTTTTTGAAGATTTGGATAATTGTATATTGGAGTCATTATGGATCCCAAAACCAATTAGAAATAATGCCAAATATGTATTTTGTCAAATTCAACTTCATGCTATACTCTTTTAAAATGCTAAATGCTTTCGCTGAGTCCCCTAAAAGATGTATCCAATCTACGACCTCTTTTTTACTAAGAGGTCGTCAATATGCACATCAAGAATCCTCCTACAAGATGTCCATGAGCTTTTGATAGATAGTTTTGCAACCTTCAATCAAAAAGATATGACAGTAGAGCATAACATCCCTTTGTTAAAGATAAAAAAGGTATTTTGCTCATTGCATGGATGAATTTTTATATGAAAGTAGCTGAGAAATGCCCAATCATGGCTGAACACTGAACACACCAATGTTTCTATGATAGGAAGCTGGTACAAATCCTTTGTGCAGATATTTTGTTAACCGGCTTGAAATAGAAGCACATCCTCTAGTTTCCGGTTACTTTTATATCAATACATCAGGAAATCAAAATGAGTATGTGTTAGATATGACTTATATATCAAATAAAGGACATATGTTGGAGCGGAACAGAGCGAGCCAGCGGAGTCGAGTGAGTGAGCTTAGCGGAGCAGAATAATTTGTCCAATCGGGCGGGGGGGCGG
>NW_018164860.1:105642-109942 GCF_001263595.1 Phalaenopsis equestris
TATATATATATATATATATATATATATATATTGTTTGTAACCCAGGGCAATTTTTTTTTGAATCGAAAGAAAAGCCGTCGCTCTGGGATATAGACATCTTTGTCGTTAAATCTCCATGTTTCTTTATGAATTTATGTCGATTCTTACTTCTTTTTTTTTCCCCTAAAATTCCCAACGAGTAATATTAACTTTGGCACAAGAGTTCCACACAGGAATGACGAAGAAGACAAGGCGTTCGACGCAGAAGAGTTCGCGTGAGGGTTAGGCGAGGGTTCGCGGCATTCAGCGAAGGTTTGCGGCGTTCGCGCGACAGGCAGAATTGCTTTAGATGCACTTCAAGGAGTTCTATAGCAATGCATTTATGACTTGATAATCCTTCATATCATGCCTATTCTCATTGTGATACAGGCAACTTCAAGTGTTTTCATGGTGCTTAGTGTTATAACGAAGCGACAGTAGCCACCAGAAACAAAATTTTCCCTGTATCGACATAAAAAGCTTCACCTCATATTGAGTTCCTCCAATAAATGGTTTTAGCTCAATGCATTGTGACCTCACAAGATAATGTTGTGATCACGCCAGTGCTCTCAATCATGTGGCTGCCACTAGAAAAACTCTAGGCACAAGGGTTGATAATGGTAATCATATTTATTATGTTCACCTCTATTATAGAAGCAGAAAAAGGGCTTGTTGGCTTAAAGCCTCTCTCAACAGATCGCAGGAGAAACACTCCCCTTCACTTGTAAACCATGATACCTGCTCCATTATTTATTCTGAAGTTGGCTAATGCTTAAAAATAAAGCCACTTGCCCATAGTGAAAGAAATTTTTACCATCTCTAAGAGGCAACCTCTCTCCATGCCGAATTCTCAAGAGAGTTTAGGCGAACTTCAATGAAAGCTAGAAGGCAATGAGCTTCGCCATGAATTGACGATGCAAACCACCAAAGGAGGTCATTATGAGATTGAAAGCTTCCAAAACCGTCTTCGTTTAATGTCATTTAGGCTGTTGGCAAAAATCTAACAATAAGATTTCCCATAACCAAGGCCAAAAACATATCATCGTCGAGGCTTCTCAGGAGATCAACAGTCTTGTTAAGCCCTTATAATGATCAAAAGGAGGGATTTTTAGTTGACTGTTCAAAGTTTATTTGAGGCAAAATGTTTATGCCAGACAACTTTTGAAACTATACCAGGATCGTCATCAACGTGTTCTATTGTGAGGAGGCACTGTTGTCACCGTTGTTTAGTGCAAAGGTAATGATCGGCAATAATTCCCCATTTCGGTTGCTCTGAAGCATCTCAATGAGAGCACCAAGTTAATAAGGAGAACTGGCACTGAGCTGAGAATGGTTGAGATGGCTTTGCACCTCCTCCCCAATTCAAATAAGAGAATATGAAAATATAATTGTGATGAAAAAAAAGGCCTTTGGATCTGTTTACTCAATTGATGAATGAGGCGTTATGCAGAGCCAGATAAGCACCAAAAAAAAAAAAAGAACACTAGAATATAAGTGGCTTCAGTGAAAACCTTCATCTATTACCGAGGTGCAACAATTACACTGCTAGATTTAAAGTTTCCTCCCACACAAATCCACAACTTCTCCCACGGTCACAAATTTTCTTCCTTGATGCAATAGTCAATAAAGCCTATCTTAAAAAATAGTAAAAGAAATAGTAGACTTTCCAGCTCTAGAGATGGCATTGTGGTCAACACGTATGAGCATCATGTTGAAAAGTGGTTGTTGAAGTAGCGAAATTGACATCTTGACATAATAGATGAAGTGGCAAATGGTTATCACAATCAAATCAAAGAATGACATCCAGTGAACCTAAAACTTTGGTCGAGTAATAACTAACAACGGTCGGAATAGCCAAATTGGATAGAAGGTAGCAAGGAGTAAATTCTAGACTTGTCAGGATCTCTCAGAAATTATGCATCACAGTCATGGACAGCATGTGGATTATAGGTAGATGCTTGAATCCAATTAGTAATGAAAGTGAACAAGCACAAAATTCAATGCTAAATCCACCTAGTCATTTTCATAGAATTATTTGCAGTGAATGTTCTGAAGAAAAATCATTTAAAAGTATGCATAATAGTGAATATAAGCAAACGATAAATCAAAATAAATGCAATATTAGTAAGGCATACCGTTTGATTGCCATGCTTCTCAATTGACGTTTCAATGAGTTCATCAGAGTCATATGTATTACCCGTCACAAATGGGCCAAGAGAAGCAATCACCTTCTCAGGGCTTCCAATATCATCAATAGTTGCATTAGGTTTGTTTGTTAGGCGTATTAAAGGCGAAGCGACCACCTGAACTTTGCCTTGCTTTTCATCTTCAAATTTCACTTCCACCCATGGTTCAGCACATTTGGGTTGGCAATAATTTCCTGAAAGTATGTTGGCAACTCTTGTCTGTTTCCAACTTGGTGGAAGAATGAATTCATAGGGTTGCACATTGCCTGCAGATTGAATATTGAAACAAGAATTTATTACTAAAAAGCTCTAGGATGAAGTGATATGGGCCTTCGATTGTCAGATTTTAAGAACATGTGTCCTTTGCACATTGGTAGTGGATTCAAGAAAATATAAAGTCACACAAATAATGAAAGGGGCACTTACATGCAAACCACATAATTCTTAGGTTTTTACATATCTAACAACTAAACTTCCATATTTACATGCATATCACTAAAATCTTACCAACACAAAAAAATATCACGATTACTACTGTTTTAGATGTGAAATGCACCCATGCATAAATTTACGAACCAAAGTGTTATAAATGTAAATATGAAGTTTACGTTTTAGATATGTAAATACATAAGCATTATGTAGTATGTATGTAAATTTCCTATAATTAAAATGTACTAGTCTTTGTCACATTAATCAAATTAAGATTTCACAATTATTGTGCTTTTATGAATCTACTAACTTTAGAACCACAAAACAACAAGGATAATGTTATTGTATTTCAATTTATATCTTTAGCTAAGATTATGGAGTAACATTACCGTATTCAAGGTGGAAGCACGCCATCACTATTACTAGTATATCAAAAGGACAAGTGGTTTATTTAGCTAGCAAGCACAACCCTTTTAGAGTTTTAATGAGCCTAGAACTGGGTACTTTAACCTAAGAACTCAACACAACGGATTTAGAAATACATATTCCGTCACCAAGGATAGAAAATGCATAGTCTTTGTCTCTTAGGTGGAGCACAAGATCACAGGCGCCCTTGTTAGCAAAGCAACATCGATGAGACCCGTTTTGGTGATGACAGGAGGTGATAGGACTAAGATACCAACTCCAGACATGAGACATGCATGATAGAGGGTATTTCAAGATATCACGATCGACACATTACCACCATGCCCGCCACCGTTCGGAGAGGTTCAGGCTACCCTCACCTCAAATCAAGTTCAACCGCTGTGGATTAAGTCGAGATTATTCAACAACATAGGCGAGACATGCAGACTCAATTCAGTTTAGCAGTGGGTTTCCAATAGAGCGGATCAATATGCATGTATGCTCACAAGTGGAGAAGGCTCTTCTGATGCTTTGGGAGCAGTGCACTCGACAATGGGATCCAGGTACTGTTACGACCATAAACAATGAACTAAAAGCTTCGACATATGAAGTCATCTCCCCCAACCTCGGGAGCTGACGTAGGGCTTGGGGGAGCGCGGGGCTTGAGGGAAAGGCTGTCCCGACCAATTGGTTCATCCTGGAGTATTCTAGTCCAGCAGAAGGGTGGACCAGCCCGTCTCCCCCTCCAAAGGGGCAGAAAGTACCTTCCAAAGCTTCCCTATTTTCCTATATGTCGCTTCTGCCTCCTTTATTTCTAGTTGCCGCTCAAAGGATGACAGTTGTTGTTTTGCTTGCTTTGGGTTAGTTTTTGATTAATTTCAGATATTAGATTTCTGTTAAGACAACCGTCAACATCTGTTCTCTGCTTCGAGGGCAGTATCTGAGGGATTGGGTGATACTCAGGCTGTATTTCTCTCCCGAGGTGGTGATTGTCATCCTCCTATTCCCTTCCGCCTGTGAAGCTCAGAGACGTATACGACATGACACAATACGAACACGACACAATTAAAAAACGTAGTACACGACATGTCATTGACGCATTTTTTTATTTGATTAATTATTAATATAAAAAATATACTTCTCCATTCACAACACAAATTAAACAAGAATACAATTTAACTACATAAATTTGATTAACATTATAAAGCTTCATGTTTATGAAAATTAATTCTTAAAATTAGATATAATATGTTTCAAAAAGT